>NW_026267411.1:12135-16661 GCF_000697945.3 Frankliniella occidentalis | reverse complement strand
AACGCCTACGGCAAATCCTGGCAACCACCGCTAAGGGTGTAAATGGGGGTAACCAAGGTTCAAAACTTCTCCCAAAAAGTATTTCTTTTTATGTTCTTCTAAGGGGTAACTCGTCAAAGTAGAGCCCTTTGGGCGAAAATTTCGTCCGTTTTGCTCTATCTCTAAGAGGGTCTTTTTTGACGAAAATAAGCTAAAAATTGCCACAGTGAACAATAAGTTGTAGAAAAAGGCCTAAAAACCGCAAAATAGAAAGGAAACCCTTCCCCCACGCCCAAAATCGTTTTCTAAGCAGAAGGGTGGGTTGTAGTCGCGGTGCTTCACCGTTACATCCCTTTCTCGAGTCCTTGGGGCAAACTCAATGACGACGGGTTTAAGCGGGCCGAAGGCCCGCTACATCATTCGATCATGTTCTTCAGCAGATCGCGTGACAGAAATGGTCGGGCCGCAGGCCCGACCATTGCCGCCGGCAGGCCAAGCAGGCCCGGCCCCTGCCGAACGGAGTTGCCGGCGGAGCGAAGCGGAGCTGGCAACTTCGTTTGGCGGAAGGGCGGGCCTGCTTGTTCTCTCTCAGGTTGGCAGAATCAGGCTGTTGACGATGAGTGTTTTGCGGCACCCCACCACACCGCGCAGCCCCCTCTGCGTCTCTTGCGATGTCGCGAACGGTTTTGGCGGGCTAACGGCGACGAGAACATCTTGGCGACCTCAGCGTTAACTTCTCTCTACGTATTAAGTGAACTATATCTGGTAATATCAACCGATTTGAACTTCTTTGATTAAGCGAGTGAGGTTCAGACTCAATAAACCGTTACAATCATCAATTCAAATCAAAGGCTCTGTTACCTAACCTTGCCGGCTGTACCACAACTACTCAAATTCTTAATAGAAACTAATGTTGCTTTTTTATGTGACTTTTGTTCTCTCAAGTTCTGTCTGTTTACACTTCCTGTAATAACTTTGGTTGTTTACCCTGTTCAGCTAACGGTTTTTTGGGTTATATTCCGAATTTTATAGTCCGGTGAGGGTGAGGAAAGTACTTTGAGTTGACCTATCAAAGACATTTCTCATTCAGTCGCTTTATTACCATTTATTTCCTGATATATCAATTGATCCTCTGCAGTCATTGAAAGAAAAGTAAAGCACGTTAGCATTTTACCTTGATTTTACGAGTATTTAGTGACTAGGAGTGTGTGTAGGAAGTGGTGTTTGCTTTGTTGAGTGCTGCTCTTTGTTCGGTGCTGCTTCGTGGTGGATCGGCAGATGATTTCTTGGTCTCGAGCCGAGCCGCCTCTGCCTTTTCCCGCGCTGCCGCCGGGCAGGACGCCACGTCCTATTCTAACGGTTTTCCTTGGTGTTTTGGGAGTGAAGTTGCAACCTCTGTGGTTGTGGCACCTGCGACAGCTGCGGTTCGTGGCCTGTTTGATCCCGCCGGTCCCAGCGAACCCACACGGGAAAAAAAAGAGTTAGGTGCTCCAGCTTAACATTCGGTATGCGAGCCAAAAGTAAGCTGCCTGGAGGACAGACAGGAAAATTAGGAACAGTAGCTTATTAATTCGGTGCGTGAGCTAATCTGTGACTGTCGCAGATAAAGCGTTCCCTGTAGTAGCCCAACTACATTAGTTGTCCGAACGAATGCGAAATACCATTCGCTCGTTACCCAACCCCCGCTCCGCTGACGCTGAGTAGTCGTAGCCTCCCCCCCCCCCTCCTCTTCCTCCTGCCCCACGCCACTGGGGCAGCGAGCCCAGAAGTGCACGACAAAAATCTTTTACGACGTACAGCGCACGACACACGACGAGAAGTCTCCTTATGGCTTCGTGTTTTGCGCTTTAGCACCCCCAAAGCGCAAACGCAAAGCCTTAAGCAGAGGTCTTGTGTCATTTCAAATTGTGGTAACATTTCTTGTATCACTGTGTAAACACAATATCTTTGCAAAAGGAATTGTAATATCAGGCCCCGCGCGTGAAGCCTCCTTGGACCACATTGAGTATTGAATAATGTGGGCTTTTCGGATGCTTCTAGACGACACGCTGATGCGTAGAAACATGTCGCACTTCGCTCTACATATTCCGTCTCTTTCTACAGCAGCTCAGACATGCGTAACAACAGAGACGTAGCCGTGTCGCTCTGAACGCAGCCCTGCTAACGCTGCAGCACAAAGGCGATAGCGGCGTATCGGTAGTAAAACCTCCATAGATGCAAATATTAAGGACCGGCCCCTGCCCCGATAAATGAAGACGTTCACGCGACTCTCCCCTAAGCCGGCTTGATTGACAGGCCGTACTCCGCCGAGTGGAGCACGTGCCCGAGCACTACCTGGCCCGGCCCCCGCCCGAGAGACATCCCCGGCCACCCGACCAGCAGCGGGTGCACAGGGTCGAAGTTGGGCTGGCGCAGTTGGGCCAGGCAGCGATCGGGCTGGCGCGGTTCACCTCTCGGGCGAGCCGGCACACAATAGACTTTATGGCCGGGCGAGGCTCTGAGCTCTCCTCAACCAATATCTGGCAAACGTTTTGACAACTTCCATATTTGCAAGACCTCGGTCCCGATTGCTGTGCATCTACGGAGGTTTTACTGTAAAGAGCACAGCATACCGGGGACGAGGGGGAAATCACTCGCGTACTAACTCGTACACCCGGGCCTGTACTAAAGGCGTACTAACGGCGTAATAACGCGTACTAATGGTAAAAATGAAGCGTAATAGTGCTGAAATAACAAAATTTTGTAAAAATTGTGAAAAATGACGTTAAAATTAGGGTGTAATAACGTGTACTAACGTACTAACTCGTACACTGTCAGAAGAGCCATTGGCCACCAAGCACTCGCCCCCCCCCCTCCACTTCCATTCGCCTGCCCCTGATCGTCGTTCAAACGGATCGCGTGAAATACGTCGGGATCACGTAGATTATGTGCGGACCTCGTAGAGTATGTGCGGATGTCATAGATGATGTACGAATTATGTCCTCGGTGTATACTGATCACGTACAGTGACTTACCCCTCGTCGATGACGCCCTTGCGCACAGCGTGTATGTGTGTGTGTGTGTGGGTGTGCACACGCTTGCATGTGCAGGGCTTGCAGCGCGCCCCGCGCTGCTATGGGGCGTGCAGTAATGTCGGATACTTGTAACCAATGTGTGTTTATGACCGTCTTTTACAGACGCTGTCTATGTCCTGGGAGGCGCCGGGAGGAGTTTCGCCGCCAAGTGACCCCCGCCCACCCCTCCGCCCTGGTGTGTCGCCGCGCCCACCCAACCCCAGCAGGCATGTCGATAACGTCAACGCCTTGGACAAGGTAAGTCTAGTTGCTGCTGCTGCAGCCGCTGCCATGTCATGACCTTTGAGTTTCTTCTTTGTGCAGTTCCCTGTGCCCCCACCCCCCGCCGCCGTGCCCGAGGCCCAGGAGGTAGAGACAGCGGCACCGGCAATTGACTCATCCAAGGTATGTGAGAGCGTGGGCGATTGCGCGGTTTCACTATGGTTCATATTCTGAGTCCATCTATAAACACATGAAGGGGTTAGGTGTCGTACTGTAGACGTAGGCGAAGTTGGCCAACCAGTTGGCCAACCAACCCATCCAACCTTACACGGAGTCGACTTTCGTCGATTTTCTTATTTTTTTATTTTTTTTCAGCGCAGATGAAGCCGAAGTGAAATACACGCAGTCAGGCACTGTTCCTGGGTGTATCCCCCACCTCCTCATGACCCCCAGACACGTCTTGGCATTAAAAAACACAACCCCACAAACAGCATCCAAGGCGACTTCGGAGGCTGAGACCTTTTTTGTCTCGGGTGCCACGGGTACCCCGCCTCTTCGGAAGTGTTCTAGGGCAACCCGACAGTGCTGCCAAAACACCGGAAGTCGAAATTTGAGCCCAGAAAAAAAGGTCTCAGGACTCAAAGTCGGCCAAACGCTTATCTCCCCCGTGATCTCGGCCGACTTTGGAGGCTGAGACCTTTTTTGTCGCGGGTACCCCGGGTCCTCCGTAGGTCCCAATGTGTTCTAGGGCAACCTGACAGTGCTGCCAACACACCGAAAGTCAAAATTTGAGCCCAGAAAAAAAGGTCTCAGGGCTCAAAGTCGGCCGAATGCTTATCTCCGTCGTTATCTCGGCTGACTTTGGAGGCTGAGACCTTTTTTGTCTCGGGTGCTACGGGTATCCCGTCTGTTCGAAAGTGTTCTAGGGCAACCCGACAGTGCTGCCAACACACCGGAAGTCGAAATTTGAGCCCAGAAAAAAAGGTCTAAGGGCTCAAAGTCGGCCGGAAGCGCTGAGACCTTTTTTGTCTCGGGTACCCCGGGTCGTCCGTAGGTCCTAATGTGTTCGTGGACAACCCGACAGTGCTGCCAACACACTGGAAGTCGAAAATTGAGCCCAGAAAAAAAGGTCTCAGGGCTCATAGTCGGCCAAACGCTTATCTTCACCGTGATCTCGGCCAACTTTGGAGGCTGAGACCTTTTTAGTCTCGGGTGCCACGGGTACCCCGTCTGTTCGAAAGTGTTCTAGGGCAACCCGACAGTGCTGCCAAC
>NW_026267411.1:10658-11756 GCF_000697945.3 Frankliniella occidentalis | reverse complement strand
TAAGTGTTTTAATAAAGTTTCTTGAATTGAAACGGTACAGAATGGAACAGTAAATTTAGTTATGCGCCAACGTAACAATATTAACGCTCCGAGAATTAAGTTACTAACTCTGTGACTTAACGCATAACATTAAAAAAATAACTAAATTTTTGTTAAGTTACGGGTCCCTGCCTCCACCCGCCGCTTCTCCGCGCGCCCGCTCCCACCACCGCTCTCTGTTTTTGTTCTTCTTAGTTCCGGCCAACGCTCCATTGAAATACCCTACAGGTTGTATTTGCGTTGGGCGGCGGCGGTGGGCGGCGGCCATCTTTGATCCAGTCATGGGCGGGCTCCTGCAGCGGTAGCATAGGTAAGTGGCCTTTCTGGTCGGGTTTTCATGATTTTAGCGTAAAGCACGAATAACAAAAAAAAGATTTGCTGTGCCAGCTAAAACATTGACTGGTATTTGGACAGATAACATGATAAGTTTCTGGAAATACTATATGAGCTATATTGTAATCGATTATTGACTGTAAGTCGATTATTGACGCTGGGAACCAATGTTCCTACAATCTGCATATTATTTCCCAGAGTCAATAATCGACTGCCACAGTCAATAATAGATTATAATAGCTCATATAGTATTTCCAGAAACTTATCAGGTTATCTGTCCAAATACCAGTAAATGTATTAGCTGGCACAGCGAATCTTATTTTCCGTGAGATGTCGTGTTTATCCGGCTTTTTGGTTGACTGGGCGTCTGTTTATCCACCAGACCAGATATTTTCGTTGGTTTTCGTCAGGAATATGTCGCATTAAGTAAAAATACTGGGTGGTGCGGGCCGGCTGCCGGCTCTTTCGGCGCTTTCCTTTAGTGGGTTTCCTACGTTCCGCCCGCATGTAAATAAGTATATCCAAATGACACTTTCGGGTATACTTTTGCAAAAAGTATACACTAGGTATACCTAAAATATAGCAGATTGGAACCGCCACACTCTGGTGGCACTTGAGGCAAACTTTTTTCATACTTTTTGTATACATTTTTTACACTTTTAAGACACTTTGGACAGTCACATTTTTAGCTCTTTTTCCAGTGCGGGAAGTGTGTGAATGTAGCAC
>NW_026267411.1:8696-10608 GCF_000697945.3 Frankliniella occidentalis | reverse complement strand
GTTCTTGGACAACCCGACAGTGCTGCCAACACACCGGAAGTCGAGATTTGAGCCCAGAAAAAAGGTCTCAGGGCCCAAAGTCGGGTGTATTCATCACACAGAATCCTCACGACACAGAAAATCACCACACAGAATAGCATTTTCTGTGTGGTGATTTTCTGTGTCGTGAGGATTCTGTGTCGTGATTTTCTGTGTCGTGATTTTCTGTGTCGTGAGGATTCTGTGTGGTGATTTTCTGTGTCGTGAGGATTCTGTGTGGTGATTTTCTGTGTCGTGAGGATTCTGTGTCGTGAGGATTCTGTGTGATGAAGTCGAAGCAAACTTATTCTAGGTGGTGAAGCAGCGGCCCCTTAAATTCTGTGTCGTGAGGATTCTGTGTCGTGAGGATTCTGTGTGATGAAGCCCTACCCCAAAGTCGGCCGAAAGCTTATCTTCGTCGTCATCTCGGCCGACTTTGTAGGCTGAGACCTTTTTTGTCTCGGGTGCCACGGGTACCCCGTCTGTCGAGTGAGTACACCGTTCACTTCGTAGATTTATAATTACTCTTATAGCTATCTAAGCTTTCACGCGCGTTCGATCCTTCACGACCTCCTGTTCTCCCAGCTCTACTTTGGTCGCGTGCTAGGCTAGTGCTCCTGGGCACCCAAGGACCAGGCCACATCAGAGCTGGGAGGAGAAAACTATAATATCTCGTTCTGGTTTGAACGCTTTTACCATTATGCTTTCTGCTGGTAACAAGCATAGCCTGATCAGCCCGAACCATTTCCTTTAGCAATTTACTGTCCCATTTTTCAAATTTCTGTTTGCAGGTGTTGTAGCAGTTCTCTACGATGTGAAGCGTGTTTTCTGTTTTGACTCGAGCCCTTGAAACTGCTGGATCTGATGACTCACTGTGGTTTACTTTTTTTAAGGGTAAGTTCTTTCTTACATTCTAAGGGGATGCTAAGCCATATAACATAAAATAATATTCAACAGAAAAATTGTTAGGTGTTCTTGAAGAACCAACTTTGCGCATGCACGATTTTATTAGTATAGGAATGAATCTACGTTTTCTAGGTAAAGTCATATTTGTGGGTGTGCTGTTTTAAAGGCTTGTTTCCCATAGTATAGAAAAATTTGAGTTCATTCCTGTATCCATAAAATTACCCAATGTATTAACCTATTACCCATATTCCAGACACAACATTTCTGGACCATGGATGATGAATGTTATTTTGTTTGTTTTGATGGGACCCGTATATTTGTTTTATGAAAATAAAAACGGAATTGATTCAAAAATTAGCTTGTGTGTAGGCATTTGAAAAGTTTGTTAAATGTTTCGCACGCCTGAAACAAACTTATAAATGTAACAATATTTGATTGCGCATTGACTCTTCAGCCACTGTGATAGCTTTTTGAAAATTTATGACCATGTTTAATCAAGCCACCTCTTAGTAATAGTTTTTGTCAGTCTTACAATTCAGTTTAACTCAATTTGTTTCTTGTTGTTTCCTACAGGCTTCTATGGGACATCAGCACCATAATCAGCAGATCGTCTGTGCAGATGCAATAATACTTTTCAATTGACTTTTCAATTGACTTCTTTATCTGAATTTCATCAAACTGTTAAAGCTAAAATACAACTCTTTTTATTCAGATAATTTAAATGTGTTTTGTTTAGAAATGTACTGTGTTTAAAGGACATAAAAGTTATAACAAAAATATCAGCATTTTAATTTACTTTATTTCTCCTAGTGCTCTTCTCTCACATGTCAAGATTCCAATATCCTAAAATTAAGGAAAAGAGTGAAACTTTTAAGATTCTAACTAGCTACATATTACCTGAGAAAATGTTATTGGATATACCTGGAGGTGTATAGGCTGGCTCCTTGCTCCACAGAGCCTTTTCTTCTTTAGAGAGGTGCTTGACTTC
>NW_026267411.1:7911-8646 GCF_000697945.3 Frankliniella occidentalis | reverse complement strand
CTGACTCTCTTGTTCTCAGATGCAAGTGAACCATGTCAAACGGGTGTGCCTCTAGAGTAGACCGAGAAAAACTTTTTGTTAAAATGTTAAAGTTCATATTGCCCATCTCGTGCCAATCCATAAAAAACGCTCTCAAAAAAAAATTCAGCCAGATCGGACAATATTTGACCCTCCCGAAGTGGGTTCAAAGTTAACATTAGTTTCTTATGGATCATCGGGCCAAAACGTTACACATTTGGCCTGTGGCTCAAGCTATCTATCTTAGACAAATGCCGTTATCAAAAACGTGATCTACGCTAAAAACCGAGTCAGACGACATGCCGCTTGTCAAAATCCCTCATCTTGTTTAGATTTTAAAATTCGATAAAACAACTAAAAATAACACATTTTAACGAAAAAACGATATTTTTTTTACGGAACGCGATGACAATGGCGATCCCAAAATAATATAGGTAAGATGATCACAAGACGATTCAAAAAACTTACCTTCAGATTTTGGAGAAATGCCTCCTTGCTAGAGCTCCTTTTAAGTTCTCGTAACAATCAATAACTGCCAATTGTCCTCTGATCTGCAACAAATATTATCTTATAGTTCCTTGTTTTCCAGATACTTCAACTAAATTACTGAGCCCATACCAGCTATTGAGACTAAAAAATGTAACCCAAAATGAGAAATTTCTTCAGGACCTGGGAGGTAAGAACATCTGCATTGTGTTCTCTTAATGGTAGCAAACC
>NW_026267411.1:5541-7231 GCF_000697945.3 Frankliniella occidentalis | reverse complement strand
AGATGTTATTACCGTGCCACGGAAAGGTTGATGCTCCCAACATCTGGGCAATTTACAGACGTGACCAACATCAGTATCATTTGATGGCTTTTTGGGAGCTGATGAAGCAACTAATCAAAGAAACAGCACAATTGTGAGATACATTATAATTTAATTGCCTCTACTGATGTCAAGACTAGGAAATAAAATTAACTTTAAACTGACCAGGATCCTTTAGCGCTAAATCTTGCTCATCTAAATGATGGTCCATAACTGGCTTTGAAGTATCCCCACCAATTCTGAAATAGGATAGGAGTGTTAACTTAATGGATAGCTGACCATGACAATAACATTTGCTCAGCATTACAATACAATAGTGAAGCATCTGGTCACTTCAGGATACATCCTTCCGATATAAAATAAAGACATCAAAGCATTTGAAAAAATTCTTACCTCTCTAATGGACGATCCAGAGCTGCAGCAGCAGCTAGCTCAGCGGGTTCGTAAAATGTTTCGTCCAGGTCCACAAACTCATACTCCTTCAACGCGTTGTCAATCCTATAAGGGAAAAGTGTGGTATTGTCAACACTTCTAGAGACAGTTGGCAGATTTCACCAGCAGTATGAGCTATGCTTGAATGTTCATATAAATCAAAAGAAACTGTGACTCACAATTCAAGGGCAATCAGATGCACCTCCTTGGTTTTCAGAAGAATTTCCTTCTTGAACCTTCTTCTAGCGTCCTCAAGAACTGCTTCTGTAGCATTCATCTGCAAAGAAAGAGTTCAGTGGAAATTGTACAGTTGGTTCAGTCTTACACTCCACAGAAACAGTAACCTAACCGGACTTAACCTTGGAATACAATGAAAAAAATGACAGGTAGGAAGTTGGTTTATGTTAAATGAATTGAAACAGCTAAATTTCACCATGTAATGAGGTAGTATTTAAGATTTAAAGTAAAAAATCTAGTTGGATAGGTCAACAGCCAGACGAGGGTACTATGATTTTTTCTTTGCCCTCTTTGCCTAACAATATTTTTTTAAAAAGGAAATTGTTTTGGAAGGGAAAAACGACTTTGCAATCTTGGCAAGGATTAGATTTAACGAAATTCTACCTTGGAATAATGTGCTCGCACTCCGAAAACCGCCAAAACAGGTATGGTGTGTACTGCTGCTAAAAAGTTCTTCTCTGCATTACTGCCAACTACCGAAGAGTGACGGGCTGAGCGTCACGGGTCGGACAAAAGGACACATATATTTTCTCGTCGGTAATTTCACGGTACCGCTAAATACAATTCTTTTGAAAACTGAAAGATTTTGCACTGGCCAATGCTTGAATATTTTATTTTAGATACACTTTCAAGACCCCAAAAGCGCGCGGTTTACACTGACGAGAAGGAAGGAGTGGGGGATACGCTCAGGTCGTTGACCTCGGTTTGAGAGCGATCTGTTGATGTTATTGTTGCTAGCTGTGCTGCAAACGTCATCTATCTAGACAAGACCACGCGAATGTGCCAAAATGCCGTCTCGTTCACACAAAATGTTTTAGAAAATGGGAGTCCCCGCACCTAAAGTCAAAGGTATGTTGTTCCAGCAGCAGCAGCAGGAAATAAGTTGAGATCTTTTGAAAATCTCATACATTCAGAGTTCAGTTTCCTTGCAAGCCTATTAAATAGAAATTTAGTCAGCAGACTTTGAACAATGGTTTCTTTC
>NW_026267411.1:5175-5491 GCF_000697945.3 Frankliniella occidentalis | reverse complement strand
CAGACATACAAACAGACAAACAAACAAACAGACAAACAGAATGAAACTTTTCCGGTCAGTGGAGTAATGGGCTTCGCTAATCGCTCAGCCAATAATTGTTTACCCGGTTGCTGTTCTTGGACTATCCGGGTTAAAGTAGGTCAGTTCTCGAACATCAATCATACCGTGTTCGTAGCAAAATCGGCCTTTTTAGCCCGCCCTTCTGCTTTGAAAAAGCTATCCAGCACTGCAAAAAATTATGACAGGAAAACTACAGATCGTCCTGCTAATTATTTTCCAGGAACTTCTGTTATTCGAATAACAGCATCGATGTAGT
>NW_026267411.1:4582-5125 GCF_000697945.3 Frankliniella occidentalis | reverse complement strand
CATTGCAGCTTTTATGATGGACCTGGTCGCGGAGGAGCCACGCCCTCGTGCACAAGACCCGATGTTGGCCCCAGTTGTATCCCTCGAAATTTGCAAAGAGGCCGAGGAAAAGGCGCTCGAACTACTACGTTCTAAGGTAACCGCCCGGCATGTAAGAAGATTACAAGGCGGCGGCAAATTTGTAGAGGAAGCAGCAGGTTATGGGGTATGCGTCCTAGCTTGGTAAATATATTCTAATATCTGCACAGGTCTGCGAATCTTATTATGTTTGTTTTTTTGTCTGCTTTACAGTTTATGGTCCAAAACCGGTGCGGCAACCCCAAAAACCCTCTGACATTTGGCCTATATTGTTGTACTTGGTGGGCAAATACAGGCCACTTCGAGTACCACAGGGACGACATCGTCATCCAAAAGATGAGGGCGTGTGTCAAGGGGATCTTTTCCTCGGGTCTAAGGGGGCCTCTCTATCGCCAAGGAGTGTTGGACAGCATCGCGAAGTGGACATGAGAGTGCACTCTCCGCGAGAACATAGAGAAGCTGTTT
>NW_026267411.1:3396-4112 GCF_000697945.3 Frankliniella occidentalis | reverse complement strand
ACATTTTCACTCAACATTTTCATTTCAGACACCCCCCATGTCAAGACTGCACCGCATCCTGGCGCAGGCCGACCAAGAGAAGAGGACACCGATGAAGACTAAGAGAAGGGGGAACTTAGCAGCAGGGGAGAGGCAGGACGGCCCCAACTTATCTTAACTTATGTGCAGCAGGGGAGATGCAGGACGGCCCTAACCACCCTTATAGAAAATAGACATCTAAACGTGGCGATAGATGGTCTTATGCCCATCTAGCAGGTCTAACTGTGTAGACGTCTACACATAGATGTTTAAAAGATGTTGATTATACGTCTTCTGTTATCTTGTCTAACTGTAGATGGGATGTAGACGCCGGGAGACCTCTACATCTCATCTAATTCATCTATGCTCTTAGATGTCTTTCTGTAGATAGGGTATAGACGCCGAAAGACGCTCTACTTATACTATCTAAGCAATCTACACATTAAGATGTCTTGCCGAAGATGAGGGGTGGACGTCACATGGCAATCTACGTCATGCCTAAGCCATCTAAAGGCTTGTGGAACATAAGTCGTCAACTCCGATAGCCGTTCTACTTAAGGGGGAGCATCTATGAACTGAGATGTCTTAACGTTATATGACGTGTAAACGTCGTTTGCTCTACTTCTCGTCTATGCCATCTAATCTTTTAGATAAGAATACTTTCTCGGATTTCCGCCAGATGGCGCATCTTTCGGGCA
>NW_026267411.1:2615-2975 GCF_000697945.3 Frankliniella occidentalis | reverse complement strand
GAAGTCCGTTCTCGCTGACCACTCACGTTACGGGCACATCGACTCTCAGCGCCTTTCCGTCTTGTAGTATGGTCTCTCAAACAGCTGAGAGAACCCTTTATTTGCAATTAAAGATAAAATTCACCATTTTGTTATACGTTGAAATATGTTCTCGCTGACCACTCACGTTACGGGCACATCGACCCTCAGCGCCTTTCCGTCTAGTAGTACGGTCTCTCAAACAGCTGAGAGATCCATTTAATTTTTGTACTGTGTGGAAGGTTACAGTTGGGCCTACGTTTCACACCTAACGCCATAAAGATGATACTTGTTATATTTTAGTGATACAAGGTAGATGTACGCCAGACCACGTCTCGCGTA
>NW_026267411.1:1791-2315 GCF_000697945.3 Frankliniella occidentalis | reverse complement strand
GCACAGAGACTACAACAGAAGGTAATAGATTTGTTTTCTGTTTTTCTATGTTCCTCAGAGAATTCCAAAAGGGCATCTAAAGACTCTCCAACATCATTGAGAGATGTACAATAGGCCATTCCAATTTGGTGTTCGAAGTCGGCAATTTTGGAGGTCAGCACCTCAAATGAAAGATTGGACCAAGTTGAGACCCTGTGCAAAGTTTGGGCTCTGTGCGATAACGTTTACCCGACGCGCATCGCGATTTTCTGAGCGGGCTCGATATTGGCGCGCGGCGACCCGCTATCTTGTTGGCTCTTCCGTGCTGGCACAGTGGGGTCAGAGGAGACGTCTTGGGTTTAAATTGTGACCACATGGGTCCTACTTCACATCCGACATGGTGAATCCGAGCTCGCGACTGACCGGGTATCTCCAGGGGCCCAAACGTCGCGGGCCGCGTGGCTCGCTCCTGGCAGCCAAAATTGGCAAAATCAAACATATTGTTTTTGCCAATACGTAGGCCGTACAGTGCCCTATCCATAACT
>NW_026267411.1:0-203 GCF_000697945.3 Frankliniella occidentalis | reverse complement strand
ACCCATAGGGCTAAAAATTTGACCGTTTGGCTCTTTCTCTCACCGTTTAGTCGCCAGAGGGCGATTTCCACACGAAAGTGACCCCAAATCATTTTAATGGTGTTTCTCAGACATTTGATGGTCTCTGATGGGGCAACTCGTCAAAATAAAATCCTGGGGGTAAAATTTGTGTTCTTAGGAGCCGAGGGCCTATCTACGCTTCT
>NW_026267410.1:261652-265001 GCF_000697945.3 Frankliniella occidentalis | reverse complement strand
TGCAGGCGACACGACACGTGCGCCACGGTAGTCAGTCGCGAGCCTCCATAGCTCAGGGGTTAGAGCACCGTCGGAGCGGACGGACGTGTTGCGCGGAGCTCCCGGAGCTTCTCCCGGGCCTAAATAATTTATGATCTATGTGCGTGTGATTGTGAACTTGTTTGAGTGAGGGAACCCAACTGCATCTGTGTTGTGCCTCTACCATCTCTACGCATATTTCCTCGTCTGTGATTCTTGAAAGGTACTGTGCCCTTTGTGCTGCCGTTGTGTACGGCCTAACCTCCGCGTAACGTCAAGAGCGTCCCCAAGCTGTCCGCAATATGAACTGTGCATTTATGAACTTTAATCGACGTTTGCTGCTCGCCACTTTGGAACTGTGTTATCTGGGCTTTTCTACACGGCGAAGTTGACATACTTTCCCGTTGCTCGCCCATGTGCTCGCCCATGTGCTTTTGTCTACTGCTTTGTTTACGTCCGGCACTGTGTTTTGTTTTCCTTCTCGAACCATTATCGAGAGGGCGGCCGTGACGTCATTTCCGGGCGCGAATTCAAACCTAAAACTTTTTTGCCCCGGGCGGGACTCGATCCCGCGCCCGGCAGTTGCAAGCCGCGCGCGCTAACCATTACGCTACCGCTACCAACGCTGGTGCTCCGTCCCAGACGCTGAGTTTGTCATGTCGCGATGGCGCACCTCTACATCCAAGTGCCCACGGGACGCCTCGTGCGCTGCCCTACACCAAGCTGTCCGAGCGTCAGCTCCATCCCCGTGCTCAAGCGCCATGTCAAGAGAGTCCACGCGCCGGCCGACGTGCTCTTCGTGTGCCGCCTTTGTCCAGACTTCCGGGTTGCCGACGCAAGGAAGTCCACCGGCCACCTCAGGGCGGAGCACGGGCTGCGCCACGAGGACCCCGACCTCGCCGTCACTCTGGCTTCCTGGTCGCTCGCAGACGTCATCGCTGCCGCTCCTCAAGCGCCGGGTGGGCTGGCAACCATCCAGACAGCTGCGCCATGTGGGTTGCCTATCGGCGGCCTGCAGGCGCAAGGCTCTCCACCTCCGACTTCTCCACCAGGTGCAGCCGCTCTCCTGCCTGCCGTGCCCTGCGGGTTGCCTGCCACTGTCCTGCAGGCGCCCAGCCCGCTGCCACCATCCTCGCAGTCGTCGCCCTGGGGGGCGCGTCAAAAGCAATCCCCGGGTGCGGTCGCAGCGGCCGACGGGGTAAGGGCCCCGTCAAAGAAGCCTTCGGGCCGAGGCGCGGCCCTGGACGCCCCTGTCATGGCCTATCTCAACAGCGCGGGACCTCTGCCAGGGCAAGTAGATCCAACAACCTCATTGCCATCCACCAGCAAGCAAGGCTCTGCCCCTTGTGTTTCGCCCTTGGCAGGTCCCTCCTCACCATCTCCACCCAGAGGGCCGCTGCTCCGCACGCCTGGCTCCGCCGCTGCCGCGGGCTCGCGTCTACTCCATGCTGGCCGGGTCTGCCGGGGACGTGTGCCACCAGCTCTGTGGCGCACAACGCCGCAGCGCCTAGCAGCTCCACGCTCCCCTCCGCAGATCGTGGCCGCCGCCGCCATCTCAACGGCCACAACACCACGAGGCCGCCCATGGGAGGAGGTGGCAGCCGAGCTGAGCCGCCCCGCCACCACCACCCCGTCGTCGCCCTGGGATCCGATGGCTTGCCACGACCCGGGTGCGGTCGCAGAGGCTCTCGGGGTAAGGGTCCTGTCTACGATGCCCTCGGGCGGAGACACGGTCCTACACGCCCCGGGTTTGGCCATGATACACAGCGCGGATGCTGCCCCCAGGCAAGTAGCTCCTGTTTTTTCCAACCACTCGAGTGTCAAGGACAGTTCACTGCCCTCCTCTCACTCCACAGGAACTGCCGCTGCTCCGGGGCCATCCGCATCACCACATCTCACACCCAGGCCGCAGTCCATCTTCGCGGTCCGGGAGCCTCGGCGCGTCCTCACGCCGCCGATATCAGCCTCGTCAGCCTCGTCAGCCTCACCCGCCACGCCACCACTGCCCACCGCCCCGGTAAGGCCTCCGCCCATTTCTAGCCCTAAGGACCTGTTTGCCTGTATTGTTTCACCTGCTCCATCCCAATCTGGCTCACCACGGGGGCCTCGTGCCAACGCATTCCAACGGCGTTGGATACGCAAGCTACAGGAAGCAGAGGACTGGGCTGCGTTTGAACTTGCTGTAGAAGGGCTTACCTCAGATCTGCTACCACCTGCCAAGAACCGTGGGCACCAGGGGCGGGGCCGGGGCCGGGGTGGGGGGCGTAGGCCGCAGAATGCTGCTCGTCGTCTACAATTCCTGTATAAAGTGAACAAAAAGAGAGCCATGCGTGAGGTACGGGAGGAGGACTCCCCACTATGCAGTCTTCCGCCTGAGGAAGTTGAGTCTTTTTTCGAGCGGGTGTTTGCAGCCAGGCTACCACATCTTGAGGACCCACCAGTTTCTGCAGTGCTGCCACCCACTTTACCTGAAGACGTGCGTCTTGTGGCCCCCATCACCAGAGAAAACATCATGGACAGATTGCGGCGCTGCGCTAACACAGCACCAGGCCCGGATGGGGTCCCCTATGCCTCCCTCAAACGCAAGGACTCTGGCTGCCACATCCTCGCGGAAGTCTTCAAGATCTGCATGTCTTTTAAGAGAATTCCTGCCTCTTGGAAGACTGCCAAAACTGTCTTAATCTACAAGAAGGGTGAAATGACTGACCTTAGTAACTGGCGACCCATTGCATTGTCCTCTTGCTTGTACAAGCTCTACACTGCTGTCCTCGCAGACCGCCTCTCCACATGGGCTCTTCGGACGGGGGCCCTTTCTTCCATCCAGAAGGGGTTTGTTCCAGCAGAGGGGTGCTTAGAACATAATTTTCTTCTTCAGCAGTGTCTCGACTATGCCAGGGAGTCCGGTTCAGAGCTCTGCGTGTCATGGCTTGATCTCAAGAACGCCTTTGGTTCGGTGCCTCATTCTGCCATCCTAGCTCTTCTTCGGCAACACGGGGTGCACCAAGACTTCGTGGACATTGTAGAGGAAGCATACTCCAATAGCTCAACCACCATCGTCACATCTTCGGGTGAGACAAGAGCAATCCCCATGGCTTCGGGTGTCAAACAAGGGGATCCTCTGAGCCCAATTATATTCAATCTTTTCATTGAGGTTATTCTTCGAAGTGTACTGGCTATTGCCCCACTCTATGGTTTCCAGCTGCACGACAAGACACTCTCCTGCCTTGCCTTCGCTGACGACATTGTCTTACTTGGTAAAAGCCGTCAGGCCATCCAGTGCATGCTTGACGTTGTTGGTGAAGTCGCCACATGGGTTGGGCTCCAATTCAAC
>NW_026267410.1:260112-260542 GCF_000697945.3 Frankliniella occidentalis | reverse complement strand
ATAACTGTCTGGGCTCAAGCAGCATGCACCACCCAAGAACTTGGAAAAACCGCCATAGCAGCGTGATCAAGAACCTGGTCGAGGCCATGGACGACTCCACCAGAGAGCAACTTCGCATTGAGAAAGCGGTGCCTGGTAGCGCCACTCGCCTCCTTCCTGATCTCGTCCTCCTAGATGAAGAGAAAAAACAAGCCACAATTATTGACATAGCCTGCCCTTTCGAAAACAGATCACTCGCTCTCATGAAGAAAAGAGAGGAGAAATGTATGAAATATGAACCCATCTGTGAAGAGCTGCGGGCGTCTGGATACTCAGCCACCTGCGACGCTGTTGTTGTCGGGTCACTTGGATCATGGGATCCTAAAAACGAACGTGCTCTCAACCTTCTGGGCATCTGCCCCTCGAAGCGGCGGCGCCTAAAACAAGAAAT
>NW_026267410.1:252215-260062 GCF_000697945.3 Frankliniella occidentalis | reverse complement strand
TTAGCTAAAGCACCCGCGTACAAAACTGGACGCACATCATTACCCCCTCTCTCTCGCCCAATAAACACGAAAAACTAACGAGGGCGTCATGTTAAGACCAAAAGAAGTATTTTGGTAACGAGAAACGTCAAAATGTGGGCCAAAACTCAGTCATTTTGACGACAAATGACCGAAAATTACCTATTCGTGACATATCCGTCTTCTCTGGCGTAGCAGACGACCTCACGCCTTCTCGGCGAAACAAACTTTTGTTTTCTCTCCTATTTACACTGCTACCAATATGTTAATTACTTCATTTGGACATGGGAGATGATTGGAGCCAGCAACAAAGAAATTCCAACAAAACGGCATTCGTTTAGGCATTGGTCGTCTGCTCTCAACCAGTCGAAGTCGAAGTCGGAATGGAGTAGAATTATAATAGTTTGACGTGGGACGCGGTCGCGGTGGTACTAGTGCAGTCCACTCCCTCCCCGCTCCGGCGTCAAGTCAAGCAGACGACACCGGCCGGCAGCTCAGACAGCAATGTACGAATGTACCAAATGGGGAGATCATCCGTCAATAAGAGATGGAGTTCGGAACGAGGTGAGTAGTTTCATCAGAAACCCGTCATTTTTTTACTATGAGATTTAAGTTTGAGGTGGGTGGGGCGGCATTTTTAAGCGTCCCCTCCATTCCATCAGTTATCACAGTTCGCTTAACCTAATGTTTTGACAGGTGGTCGCTGTTGTGCGCATTAAGTGCAGTGGTGATTATGTGGTGGCATTTGCAGTGTCAATAAGGAGAAGCAGTACATATACGACATTGACTTAAATAAAAATTTGCTCCAAATGAAAAGCAGCAGAGGTGTTATACTCTGTTGAGAAATGCTGCAACAAATAAGAAAAGGGGTCATTTCAATGAGAGGTATAGCAGATCGAACAATTCATGTTTAAGATGTGTTGGAAATGGAGGTGTACTTACCGCTTCATCTCAGCGTTTTGGTAACCTGCTTTCTATAATGGCACCTCCTCCGCCTCATAGTCGCTCTCACTGTGTGTTCTTGCTCTGTACAACCAATATACTGTAACAAAAGAAAGAGTATCATGTAATGAAAATGGTAACTTTTCACCATCACTATATAGCAAATGTATTATACGTGTAAAGACGTGTCATACGCCAGGTAGTAGAAGTGTACTTACAGCCATTTAACATGGGCACAATCCAGAGCATTTCCCGTAATGTTGCTGCCATAATTCGGTCCATTGTTCTAGTTGGCAGGGTGGCCTTCCAGAGACCAGTTATATCGCCGCATCCGTGAAGGTCTGCAACACAAGCATCTTATAAATCTCACTGTGAAACCTGACCAAGGCAGGGTGTTTGAGTGCGTAGCCAGGGACCCAAGTTCCAGCCACTTTATCTACTCTGGCAACCGAACTCGTTTCTGTGACTGGCGCTTCATCTTCCGCGCTAGGCTGGGTGTCCTGCCTCTCAACGCCGCACTGAGAATTCCTGACCGCAACCGCTCTTGTAGACGGTGCGGCCACGAGCTCGAGACCACGCTGCACGTTCTCAATAACTGTCTGGGCTCAAGCAGCATGCACCACCCAAGAACTTGGAAAAACCGCCATAGCAGCGTGATCAAGAACCTGGTCGAGGCCATGGACGACACCACCAAACAGCAACTTCGCATTGAGAAAGCGGTGCCTGGTAGCGCCACTCGCCTCCTTCCTGATCTCGTTCTCCTAGATGAACAGAAAAAACAAGCCACAATTATTGACATAGCATGCCCTTTTGAGAACAGGTCACTCGCTCTCATCAAGAAAAGAGAGGAGAGATGTATGAAATACGAACCCATCTGTGAAGAACTGCGGGCGTCTGGATACACAGTAGACTGGCACTTAAAAATCACTTTTTAGATATTTAAAGGTCTTAGGGTCAGACTTTGTTTCTTTCGATGAAAAAAAAAATCTATTTTTTTCGGAGACCGATCGGACACGTTTTAGTGCTGCCGCAACGGCCCTGAAGTTGATTATTTTAAATAACGACACTAAGTCACATAAACGTTAATATCTACCCTCCCCGATGTCCGATTGACGTCTGATTTTGACCAAAAGTAGAGTCTAATATAGGGCAACTCTCGTGCAAAGCCCCCTCGCTGTAGCTCAAATACTTTCGGAGTTATGGCCGTTGAAAGATTTTGGTCATTTTTAGTAACTTTGGGGAAATGACCAAATTTCACTAAAAAGGACTTTGACCGTCGTCTTTTGCTCTTAAAAATCAGCCACTGGTTCCCCATGGGTAAAATTGTGTTCTGAATCCGAATCCGTCGAGAGATTTGACGGATTACATCGTCTTATTGCCGTTCTGGAAAAACAGTCCTCCATAAGCCCCTAAAGTTTTCAAGGCCAGTAAAGACGATGTAATCCGTCAAATCTCTCGACGGATTCGGATTCAGAACACAAATTTACCCGCAGGGAACCAGTGGCTGATTTTTAAGAGCAAAACACGACGGTCAAAGTCATTTTTAGTGAAATTTGGCCATTTCCCTAAAGGAACTAAAACTGACCAAAATCTTTCAACGGCCATAACTCTGAAAGTATTTGAGCTACAGCGGGGTGGCTTTGCACGAGAGTTGCCCTATATTAGACTCTACTTTTGGTCAAAATCAGACGTCGATCGGACATCGGGGAGGGTAGATATTAACGTTTATGTGACTTAGTGTCGTTATTTAAAATAAATCAACTTCAGGGCCGTTGCGGCAGCACTAAAACGTGTCCGATCGGTCTCCGAAAAAAATAGATTATTTTTTTTCATCGAAAGAAACAAAGTCTGACCCTAAGACCTTTCAATATCTAAAAGGTGATTTTTAAGTGCCAGTCTAATACACAGCCACCTGCGATGCTGTCGTCGTCGGGTCACTTGGATCATGGGATCCTAAAAACGAACGTGCTCTCAACCTTCTGGGCATCTGCCCCTCGAAGCGGCGGCGCCTAAAACAAGAAATTGTAAGTGATGTAATCAGATGGTCAAGAGACCTGTATGTTGAGCACATGAGTGGCCACAGACAATACAGTAAAGATGTGGAACTTACCTAACCACTCTACAAACCGGCCAGCCACGCAGTCCTTGTGACGCATGGCGCTCGGCTGGCAGTTTCCCTGTGGCACCCTCGCTGACTTTTATGAAGACTGCAGGAGAAGAGGTGTCCACTGCAGAAAAAAGCAGCAGGTGCCACACGGGGGTGCCAAGTTCCCGGCGTTGCGGCGCGGAGGGGGGCCACTGACACTTCTGACCAGTCGGGCGCCAATGGCTTTATCATCAACTTAAAATGGCCGCTGATCTGCAATCAGATAAACAAAATTTAATTATATCTTACCTTTGTTAATACATTTTTAGCCCGCTCTTTTGCTTAAAAGCTATATAAGCGGGCTTATGCCATCGCCTCTGTGTTCGTCTGTCTGTCCGTTTCCCAAGAAGGACGTGAGCTGGAGGTTTGAAATTTTCTGGGTATAATTGTTGTCACTTCTGGTCAACGAAACGGTTGGTGCAAATCCTGGCAACCACCCCTGAGTGGGTCTGAGAGGGTAACAAAGAAATAGGGGTTGGTCCAAGAAGTGGGAAAAAAATATTTTTTTTATGGTTCTCTAAGGGGTAACTCGTGAAAGTAGAGCCCTTTGGGCGAAAATTTCGTCCGTTTGGCTCTATCTATCACCGTTTAGGCGCTAAAGCGAGTTTCTCTCACGAAAGTGGCCCAAAAATAAATATATAAATTTTAGAAAATATTCGATGGTCTCCTAAGGGGTAACTTGTGAAAGTAGAGCCCTTCGGGCCAAAATTTTGTCCGTTTGGCTCTATCTCTCACCGTTTACGCGCTAGAGGGAGTTTTACCCACGAAAGTGACTTAAAAATAAATATATTAATTTTAGAAAACATTTGATGGTCTCCTTAGGGGTAACTTGTGAAAGTAGAGCCTCTTGGGCTAAAGTTTTGTCCTGTTTACTTACAAAAGGGAGTGTTTCTTACCAAACTGGCCAAAACAGAAATATTTTTACTTTTCCAGAAGTACACTTCTGTCTGAGAAGTATGCCGTCGGTTCAAAATTTTCTTCTAAGCAGAAGAGTGGGCTTATTTTATGGTGGGACATCATTAATAAAACGTGTACACTTCCATGCAAAAAAGCAAAAAAAAAACCGCCAAAAAAAACATTTATTTGTTGTTCGAACACGTTCGGAGTCAATCAGAGTATGTCTGGAAGTATATTTATAACTTCTTCTAGGGCTAGTCTTATGTATCTTTTCATTGGTGTGTTATTTGATTCATAAGCTAACATCAATAACTTAGAAGGGATTTGGCATAACTTGCATGTATTCTACAAACTACGGCACACACAGCCAAAGATGTTCAGCGTATGAAAAGAATACTTCGTTTGTTGAGTTTTGATTACGAAGTGGACAGAAAAGGTACCTGGCAAAAAGATGGTCCAACGCGAGCCGTCACTCCAACGGGGCCCGCTCCCTGCCGAACCGAGTTGCCGGTGGAGCGAAGCGGAGCTGGCAACTTGGTTTGGCGGAAGAGCGGGCCCAGCTTGTTATCTTTGTATTCTTAATTACATTCTTCTGAATGAACTGTTTCTTTAAAAAAAAAACTTGTTGTTAGCAGTCGTGTTTACTTCTGCTCCTTAAATAACTTACCTTTGTTCAACTGCTGCTTTCTGATGCAAACAAATTTGCCAACTAAGGATTTTATCTCTATGCACTTTCTAATAACCTGATTTTCTGTGTACAGGCCCCGCCCTAACGAGAGAGGATTCAACATCTTTTTCTTCCTCCTTATTTCAGCTCGGTCCACAAAAGGGCGGGGCGCCTCATCCTACGAAGCAGCGCACTTTTACATCATTTACCTCTGTTATATAACATGTATGTTTTATTTTAATCCATAACTATTATTTAACTATTACATTTATTGTAAACTTCTGTTATAATCTAACTGCCAACGGCAAATCTATTATGCTTTATGCAACATTTTTATATAAAACAAAACCAATGTAAATATTTTACCAAATATTGTAATAAATGAGATATAAAACGGGTGTCCTGTACCTTATCCTGTACGGAATCCTGTACTTTTTCTGTACTTTGGTACAGGATTTTTAACAGTGACCGGGCGTGGCCAGGCGTTGCAGCCGCTCGTCTCGAAAACTCAGGGGAGCCCGTGTGAGTCCGCGCGGACTCACACGGGCTGGGGTGGGCTGGAGGGGGCTCGAGCTTCGGAAACGGGCCGGGCCGAGCTCGACACTCACCGCTCTTCGCTGCAGCGTCAGGAGCCCGCGTGAGTGAGCCCGTTTGCGGTCTCTTTATTGGCAGGAAGTTAGGGTTGGTTGGGACCTGGACGATGGCATCCGAGACGTCCTCTGATAGGTCTGAGTCCAGCCCCTCTAGTCTCTGAACGAAACCAAGTGTACGACAATAAATTCGGCGTGTAAATGTCACCGATGTTTTTATTTTACAGCAACATGTACCGAGGACGAGGTCCGGCTTCGGCTTGACCAGATGGTACTGACTACCCTTGAGCCTCAATTGGTGATCGCGGAAGTATCGGCCATACCTACGGAGGGGCCAAGGAGATGGCCGAGAATGTGCAGACCGACGGCTCTGCTGAAAATGTCGCTCTCCTCATTGGGATTAACAACGTCCTCGCCAAACACGTAAGTCCCCGCTGTGCTCTGTCGAATATGTAATACGCAACTACACTTTTAAAAAAACCTACGGTAAATGTCTACGGTGCGCACCGTCAATTTGTCACCAGGTCCGCCGCCGTTATTTTGGCTTACGGTCCACTCCGTACGGAATGTACCGTAACTTCGCAAACTATCCCATGGGTCAATACAGCACTTCCTTAACACAGTAAAATACGGTCCATATCTTCACGGTCCGGTCCGTACATAAAATTTACGGGACGGACCGTAGGCAAACCGTACTTCCTTACGGTATTTTTTACAGTGTAAGTACAGTAAAGATAAAACAAATTATATTTTCAGCCAAAGGAGGTAAATCAAGTAAAATCGGACTGTTGATTGTACAGATTTCTTAAAGGAATTGTATGTCAAGGGGTAAAGAAACTGTTCACCGTTCCCATGGTGTCAAGAGTGAAAGAAGAGAGGGAGAGAGGCTTACTGCACAGAACTTACTAAAGCACTGAAGGATATTGCTTCTCAAAGAAGCTGGTAAGGTGTTCGGTCACTCACTCGTTCAAGACTCTGTTCACTTCAACACAATTTTCTCTAAATCTGAATGGTTTTTAATTTGAGGTACCGCATTAATTGAACTGCACCTTGATACAACAGATTGCACACCTCAGTAAGGTTGATTACCGGGCCGACTTTGGGGGGGGGGGGGGCGTGGCGCTGGCGCCTGTTGCTGGAGCAGGACGAGCTCGTCACCATCGTGTAGAGCACGTCGAGCACCGCAGGTGACCCGGTCGCCGTCCTTCACTTCATGCTCCACGCACTCGGTGGGCCCAAGGGGTCCCCGAGAGGGGGGCCCACCTGTTTTTCTCGGTCTACACGGGCGGGCCAGTCCGCCCCTGCACCAGCAACCCAACCCATACATCAGGAACCACCCCCACCCCCTTGCCACCTACACCCCTCCCTTCCCTCCAACGACCACCATCTACACCCCCCACCCCCCACGAACGTTTTGTGGCGTACCTGAAGCGCACCCCTGCCCACCCGTAGTGCGACCAAGGCGCCGACGTGGGGCGCACCATGCGAAGGTCCGCTCTAGGTACGGCAACACTACAAGTAAAGGAGTGACCTTTTTCGCTCCCAGGAGGGCGATATCAGTGAAGCCAATTTGACGACTCTTGGGAGAGCGATGTTAATTACATCGCTCGTTTGCAATAACTTTTCGCGACATTTTTGGTTGCGAATAAGACTAATTTTGAGTCATTTTCGCAAACTTCGCTCGTTTAGGGTCGTCTCTGCGACATTTTCTGTTACGAAGAAGACTCATGTTGGGAAAGAAAGGTCACTCCTCGTTCTACAGTGAAGTGCGTAGAGTGAAACCTTTGCGCACGCGCACACATAGCGCACTAATACTTTCGTGTCGGGTAAGCCACTAGTCAACATCTTAAGCCAAATAACTTGTCGCAAGGGACGGATGAAAGATCAGAAAATGGAGTTCTGAGAAAACGATGCATAAAGTTAGGGACCTGATGTAGGTGATTACGCATAGGAAACAATGTTCAAAATTGCTTTAAATGCACAAAACTAAAAAAATTAATTGTCCAAAACAGATTTAAAAAATGATAAAAGCAAATAATTTTATTATCAGAGATAACAAAGTATGGTTAAATCACACCAAACTTTTTAAGTGAAACATTTAGGTTAAAATTATCAGTCAAACATGAAAATGTACGTGCAGGTTAGATCACACCAAACTTTTTGAAGTAAAATATGTGGGTAAAAATTATTAGTGAAACATAAAAATGCATGTGACTGCGAGGAAGGCTTCCGCTAATGTAGTGTTTATTTCAAATGGTGGCCTTGTTGAACCAGTTTCTGTAACGGGCTGCTGTAGGTTTCGGCGTGAGTCTCGAAACTCGTCCTTCTTTTCATGAGTATTGCCAATAGCAGAGTCAGGTTTCTTCACAACGCCACTGAGGTGTTTGTCTCTCACTTATCCACTGTATTGTGTGTGGATTCGCGAGAGAAGGCGAATAACAGTGACACGACTTGGTGTTGGGATACTTTCCTTTCACTGTTAAATTCCTGCAAAGTATTTTGCTCCTTTGTAACTACGAAGTATTTACTTCGCAATTACAAAGTGATGCTTTGCAATTACGAAGTGACACTTTGCAATTGCAAAGCG
>NW_026267410.1:251137-252165 GCF_000697945.3 Frankliniella occidentalis | reverse complement strand
CGTTACCAATCCTAGACAAAAATAACTCGTTACGTTAACGTTACTAAAAAAGTAAACGTAACGTCGTAACGTCGTTAACTCGTTAGTTAACGAGACCAACCCTGCCCATGGGTTGTCATGGAACGTCATGGCACATCAACTGTCCAAGGGAGAACTTTCCATGTATTTTTTGCCGCTTTTCCCCCGCTTTTCCATAAGTGTTTCATCCATGGGCATGTATTGAAACGCCATGGTGTTGGTCTCAATGGAACAATTCTAAGCCCATGGACAACTTAACCATGGTTAGGCGAAGAGCAGAGTCGGTTGCCTAAGTCGAAGTCAGTCTTATAGATACGACGAAGCATGTTTTAGGGGGGTCAAAACTGAGGCGTAGCGGAATCCGCTGTCTGTTTGAACATAGCTAAGGCCGGCTAAGGCCGTATACGAGATAGCAGGAAAAAGTGCTTAAATTTGAATGAGATAAAAATGGCCCTACTAAAATTCGACCGAGGTGCTAGACACCAAATTTTAGACCGATATTCAATAGGGTGTTCCAGGCAATCTAAAACGGAAGTAGGAAAAGAACAAACTCGCTGACCTCTCAGTTTCCGTAATGGCTCTGATTGGTCGAGCTTACAACGTGCCGCCGAGGCCTTTTAGGTATGAGAAACTGTCAGATAAGTTTCGAGCTCCCCTTCATATTTGAGAGGTTAGGATCGGACCAAACTGCCATGGAAGTTTCTCATACTGGGCGGACGGAAACAGGTAAATCAGTTAGTTTGTTCTTTTTCACTTCCGTTTTAGATAGCCTGGAACACCCTATTAAACACAGATTTTACAGCTTTCTTCACTTTCATGGGAATTTGTTTTTCCTTGGAGCGAAGACCAACACCATGGCGAAAGACACACCATGGTAGCATATGCACTATTCCCATGATACGTCCCATGGAAAGTTGGTTCCGATCCCATGGTGACATTAATTTCCATGGAGGGCCAAGCCGTTTCCTCGTGGAAAAGAGGGCCCACACGGAAAATGACCAGCCACACAT
>NW_026267410.1:244228-245667 GCF_000697945.3 Frankliniella occidentalis | reverse complement strand
CACCCGCCCCGTGGCCCCAAAACGGTAAACGTGCGGGAAACAGCGACAATAGCGTTTTGAGCCCCTGTACGTAGGCAATCCGCGATTCAAATCGGACAAAAACCGTAAAATCGATTTCGGGAGGGTCAAATATTATCCGATTTCACTTAAATTTTTACAGGATCATTTTGGCTTGAGGGAGCACCGGATGAGACATGAAAACTTGGAAATTTTTACCATGACGCTTCCTCTGAACGACCCTAATCCCAAGTGGATGTAATACCGTGTAACGCGGAGCATCTGCCGAGATAATTACGCCAATCCGATAATCAATAGAGCTGTCGACGTCACGTAAGTGCCGCCGCGTGGGACGCGCCTTCCGGTTGACGAAGCAGTGAACTAGCGCTGATAGTAATTCGGGCCAGAATCAAGTCAGTCAGCGCTGTCGCCACGACACTTGCGAACAAAGTGTTCAATCGATAAACCGATGGAAACCACTTCAAGGTAAGTGTACGGTACAACTACAAGTACATTAATCGCGTTTGTTCAGTTAAGCCCTTGCAAGCGTGCAGCTATTCCTGTTCGGCAGTTCCTTATTGACTAAGCGATTAGCGAAGCCCATTACTCCACTAACCGAAAAAGCTCCATTCTGTTTGTGTGTGTGTTTGTGTGTGTGTTTGTCTATGCACGATAACTCGAGAAGGAATAGGGTATTTCAATGGAGCGCTGCCCGGAAGTCAGAAGAACAAAACCGGATAGAGAGCGGTGGTGGGGGCGGGCGAGCGGAGGAGCGGAGGGCGGGCGGGGAGGTTCACCTCCACCCGCCGCTTCTCCGCGCGCCCACCCCCACCACCGCTCTCTGTATCCGGTTTTGTTCTTCTTAGTTCCGGGCAGCGCTCCATTGAAACACCCTATTGAGTTAGCGATCTGAAATCTTTAGGGTAGTTTAGTATCATAAAAAGACAGATCAACTTCGAAGATGAGCACTCTAGCTCAAAAATTGACTTTTAAAAAATTCAAAAACCACAGGTTTTAAAATGTGTTTTTCTTTTTTCAGATATTTCTTACGGCCTCTTATAGAGTATCTCTTCCCTTGTAGCACCGAACATTCAGACAACGTTCTGAGAATGTTCTTTTGGTTCTCTGAAGGTTCCGTAAACGTTCTAAGATCGATATGTGCTACAAGGGTTTAAAGTAGATTCCTCTGACCGAATATTTCTTTCGATTTGCTCTATCTTGAACTCTTTGGGTGATAGGGGGCATTTCTTGATGAAAATGACCAATGGTTAAATGGCCAATTGCCATTTATGGCCAAATAAATTGTTAAAAAGGCCTCATATGGAAAAATTGTAAGGGAAGTAAATGTTTCACCACACATTTGGTGTCAGCGCCGCACGCGCCGCATGCCTTGCTATAAGTGCGCCAGGCGCGTCGCAGCGTAACAGCACTGTTAGAAATTC
>NW_026267410.1:240728-243894 GCF_000697945.3 Frankliniella occidentalis | reverse complement strand
GCGCCGCATGCCTTGCTATAAGTGCGCCAGGCGCGTCGCAGCTTAACATTGTTTCGTGAGATATCGCGAAGCCTGTTACCCGAGACGTGGTCTGGCATACATAGAGCTAGTACTCGCTTTGTTCGCTGGGGGTCACTGCCCCCCCAGACCCCACGTGCGTGAGCTTTTCCCCAGCGTGCGAGGCCAAGGTCTTGCTTGGCGAGGGCTCCGCCCTCGCAGGCGCTCGGCTTGCGCAGAGCTCGCTTCGCTCGCTCCTCGCAAGCCTTCTCTTGGGGTCTCTTACGTCTACTTTAAGGGCACCGGCCTGGCCGGGGTAAAGGGGGAGGGGCTGCTCCTGCGTGTGGACGCTGTAGTGCCGTTCACGCTGAGCAGCTCTCGCGCAGCCTTACGCTCGGTCGCCGCTTCGAGCAGTCGTAAACCGCGCCGCGCCATGCCACGCCGGGGACGCGTCGGCCCTCGCCACGCCCCGCCCTGCAGTGCCCAGCCCCGCCGTGCGCGGCATGTGACGCCGTGTGCGCATGTGATTGCGTGCGTGGCTCGCCGTCCCGCGTCACCCCACGCAACGACACCCCGCGCCAACGTTCAACGCTGCCGTGTTCGACGGTGATGCGTTCAACGTTGTCGTTTTCAACGGTTATGCGTTCAATATTGCCGTCAACGGTGATGCGTTAAACGCCGATGCGTTAAACGCCGCCGCGCTCGTTGCTGTAACATGTTTTTAGTTGTTGGCTCTGAGCGTTACGTGAGAGTTTAGAGTAAAAGCTCAACGCTATACGTATAAGTCATCTGCTTTCACGTTAGCGTAAGCGGTAACATTTTATTTTATAAATCCAATTTTTTAGCTTGAATGCTCATCTTCGATTTCTTTTATGGTTCTAAACGACCCTGGAAATCTCAAGCCGCTAGCTTTATTCGTTCCTGAGTTATCGTGCGGACATACAGACAAAGATTTTTTCGACGAGATGGAGTAATAGGCTTCGCTAATCGCTCAGCCATCAAACCAACAAAACGACATTTGTTCTGAGCTATGATTGGTTAAGGGCACACAAACAGCTAAAAACATTTGCAGTTTTGTTATGTTCCTGGTTAACCTTTTCAGGTTCTTATTCTATTCGTTACACTTCAGTCCTCTCCATTCAACCAACACGATTAAATTATTCTTGGAAGTAGTAGCTTTTTCCTCGGCTTTTTCAGTAGAAGACTTTGTCCTTAAACTGATTTTTGTTGCTGTGCATTTTTGACCACCTTTAAAGTTTTGACGTTGACCGCTAAAATTCGAAAGTACTTTAAATACAAATGTTGAAAATTAAAAATAAAACAGAAAATAGGCCTCACCATTGCTCAACCTAAAAGCAATCCTTAAATTTCTTACAACCTGCTTGATTCCCTTTAAGTTGGAGCAATGAAATGTTTTCCCAACAATTCCATACACCACTTAACGATTGGTAGGTTTTTTGAGCCATTTCTTGACTACCTGAGCAAACACACCATCGCAATCAGCGGAGTAATATGCCAAGAAAGGCATTTTGAATGATTCTCATACCCGAAAGGTCGTAGAGGCACGTAATTATCTCGACCAATCAAAGCCTATGCGGAAACAGAAAAATCAGTGAATTTGTTCTTTTTCTACTTCTGTCTTGTATGGCCTGGAACACCCTGTTTGCTTCTTTTTACTGATTTCCTGCCTACAGTGTATTTCGACTAACGGACGAAGAAGAACAGCGGGTGGAACATATAGGTTCCTCATTGACCGATCGCTTACCCCCACTACCGGCGTGACGTAGAGGCGGGGAAGCTCTCGGCCAATCGGTAACGTTCATGTTCTACCCGCTATTCTTCTTCCCCCGGTAGTCGAAGTACACTATATGATTTCCCGTGACTTTTCCAGGGCGGCCCAGCCGTGCCCAGGCACGGTGTACCCCTCCACGGCGGCTGATACTCGGGCCCGGGAACCCGAGCGACAGCCCCTCACGAACCAACTAGAGTGGTGGCTGTGGCTGCTCAGCGGGCCTCACGTGGGAATACACCAGCGTGCCCTCGCGTGGGGCCGCGGCAATCTAGTGAGTCAGCCTTCAACCTCGAATGCGGAAATAACAAGCTGGCCCGCCCTTCCGCCAAACGAAGTTGCCAGCTCCGCTTCGCTCCGCCGGCAACTCCGTTCGGCAGGGGCCGGGCCTGCTTGGCCTGCCGGCGGCGATGGTCGGGCCTGAGGCCCGACCATTTCAGTCACGCGATCTGCTGAAGAACGTAATCGAATGATGTAGCGGACCTCGGCCCGCTTAAACCCGTCGTCTTTGATTTTGCCCCGAAGACTCGAGAAAGGGGTGTAACAGTGAAGCACCGCGACTACAACCCACCCTTCTGCTTAGAAAACGTTTATTGGGGTGGGGGAGAGTTTCCTTTCTATTTTGCGGTTTTTAGGAATTTTTCTACAACTTATTGTTCACTATGGCAATTTTTAGCTTATTTTTGTCAAAAAAGACCCTCTAGCGCTTAAATGGTGAGAGATAGAGCGAAACGGACGAAATTTTCGCCCTAGGCGCTGTACTTCCACGAGTTACCCCTTAGGAGATGAAAAGGTACAAATACTTTTAGGGAGAATTTTTGAACCTTGGATACCCCCATTCGCCCCCTTATGGGTGGTTGCCAGGATTTGCCGTAGGCGTTTCGTTCTCTAGGAGTGACCTTGAGACCTTAACCCTGAAAATTTCAAGTCTCTAGCCTAGCACATCTCCTTCTAGTGGAAAGACAGACACACAGACATACACGAGGTCGTTTGCATAAGCCCGCTGGATAGCTCTTTCAAAGCAGAAGTGCGGGCTACAAATAGTCAAATGTCACCCATCTAAAGACGCACTGTCTATCTTTATATGTTTATGTCCACAGATATCGGTGGTTCTGAGCGTGATGACAACGGGACTAATGGTGTTGGATAGCGTCCTGTCCAACTCACTATTCAGCTCCACGTCCATTTTGGCTGCCCGTATTGCCTGTTCTACTTACTCGTGTGTCAGCGCCCAGCTGGTGTTCATGCGTCGACATGGGGACCTCTGCGGCATTCTCCACAACCTGGCCCGTCTGACCGGCGACCTCGAGCCGCGCGCCCACCAGGACTCGCAGGTGAGACAGGGTGGCAGGCCGAGGGGAAAGTGTGATTGTTCTTACA
>NW_026267410.1:240120-240488 GCF_000697945.3 Frankliniella occidentalis | reverse complement strand
GTGACACAATGGAGACGCGCTGGACAGCTCTTGACAGTTTAGGCGATACTCCTGAAGTCGGAATCCTAGTGCAACCCCGATTTGTCTCCCGCGTAACCTTAAACCGTTGAAGATAGTCAGATGGTGTAAGCGAGCCGATTGTAGAGAAAAGTTCAAGCTTTCATACCGTGTTCACGTTTTTCCGATCCGACCCACGCAGCTCCGGCTGGACCGCCGCGAACACTACGAGCGCTGGCCGCCGGGGTTCGGGCTCGGTGGGCGCGCCAGGGCTCGTATCGCTGTTGTTTGTTGTTGTTGTTGTTGTTGTTGTTGTGTCTTGTCTGCTACACCGAACATTCGTGATTTCACAATATTGTCGGCTTTTGTTT
>NW_026267410.1:237715-239420 GCF_000697945.3 Frankliniella occidentalis | reverse complement strand
CGCTATACGTATAAGTCATCTGCTTTCACGTTAGCGTTAGCGTTAACGTTTTTTTTCTTACCGTCAAAGTGTCATATTCCGGACAAATTTGACCGTTTTTCCTCAACATTTCTAAAACCAGTAGGGGTATGAAAAATTCCAGCGGATTCTAGAAACTAGTCGCCAAGATACATATTTTCCATCTGGAGAGGAAATTTTCTTTGCGCCAGTTCACCTGCACAAGCCTCTGTAACCCCTTCCGGATTTAAACCCGAAGTCGGGGCAGTTCCGGACAGTCCCTATTTATGCTATTAAATGGCAGTAGAACAGGTCGATATGCTAATACTGCACTGCGGGTGCGTACCAGTACACACCAACCAGAGTGATATTGAAATTTTCGAGGCAAAATTGGCCCATTTCAGAAGTTAAGAAACTTTTGCAAAAGTCAGTGCTATTTTAGTAGAAGGACATTGGTTTCGCAAAATACGCTATAAGAATGTGTACAACAATCTTTACCTCACAGGACTTTGTCAAGATTGAAAATTTAGTGCATTTTTAACTAAGATTTGTAAGTGAGAGATCGAGTGAAATACCATACAGTCACTATTACGCGCAAAAGTCCGCAGGATATAAAAATTTTCGACTCCAGCGTAATGACGTTAAAGCTGTATGTAGTGACCCTGGCTTAGCATTGGTGCCATGCGGCACACGCATTAAAGCACCGCTTCACAGTGTATGTACTGGTCGGGTCGTATTATTCAAGTTGCACTTCCCTGGGCGGCTCTAAGATGTGAATCTGCTAATTCTTTAAATCTCCAGAGCCTTTCGGAAAAGTATCTATCTAAATTATGAACCTACCTAGTTTGACAAGTGGGTGACAAATCTGACGTGGTTTTCAAAAGCACATTATGTAGCTCCAGATCATTTCGTGCATAACGAATGCAAGAAGCTGGGTGAAGCTCCCGAGCATATGCTTTAAAATGGCGTGGTTTATAAAAACTATACTAAAACTTCACTTAAAGTATACTTTAAATATACTCCGCCTTTTACCACAGGTCTGCAGAGGCTCTGTCATATGCCCTGGCTGAGGACACCCAACGGCCATGTCGGCTGATTAGCAGAGTAGTCTAATGCGTGTGTCCAGGTCCGAGGTCCGAGGTTCAACTCCAGCCGGCAGCCGAGTCCAGAATCAACGATTCTTCTCGGGAAAGGAGATGTACTGTACAGGAGGGGGAACAAAAGCGAATCCAAAGAATTTTTTGGGGGGGAGGGGGTGTACAGGGAAGTTAAGTCCATAGTTAACAACACTTTTGTTTAACGAAACATCATCAGAAATGAACTTTGAAGTATTCTTAAAAGTATACCAAAAGTGTAAGGACACTTCCGCAAAAAGTTAACTGTGTCCAAAAAAGTAGTAGTTTTCCTATACTTTCAGTGAACTTTTACTCAACTTAAGTGAACTTATTTTAACTTTATGTTTACATTTGTTTACTTAACGTAAACTTGTAGTACTTAGAACTGTAGTACCACTTAACTGGAAAAGAACATTTTTTGAAGAATATTTTCACATACAATGTGCTGGGTGTCCGGGAGAATACGCGGCAGCTCGAAGAGTTGCCTACGCTCTGGCTTGCAGGTGCCTAAAGAGCCTCAGAGTGAAAGAGTCGCATGGGTCACGTGACTTGCTCGATTCTGATTGGTTTGGTTCAACTGGGGCGAAAACCGC
>NW_026267410.1:236981-237295 GCF_000697945.3 Frankliniella occidentalis | reverse complement strand
TAATTACTCAGTAATTAAAATTCATTTAAAACTAATTTATGTTCAATTACTCAGTAATTGAATTTTGGTGGTTTAATGTAATGTTAATGGATGGTTGTTAATTACATTTTAATGAGAAAAAAAGCCAAATTTGGGGTATCGAACCAGCGACTTTCGTGTTACAAGTCTGCTATGCTAACCACTCTGCCACCACGGCTTCTTGGTACGGCTTAGGGCCGAAGAGGATGTCTTTCTTAGACCAGATGTCAGTCATAAGATTTTAATTACGGTGTAATTAACGGGTAATTTATCAAACTTTAATTAAGGCTTAATTA
>NW_026267410.1:235889-236518 GCF_000697945.3 Frankliniella occidentalis | reverse complement strand
CGACTACACGGTATGAAAAATATAGGGGTCACATCAACTCCCCAGTTGAACCAGTCACGTGACCCATGCGACTCTTTCACTCTGAGGCTCTTTACAGGTGCCGAGGGCGAGAGGTGGAGTGGTGTCGTTGGCGAGAGGCAACCGTGGCGACCGGCCGCCTGCCGCCACCTCCACCGCTGCTCCTCTCGCCCTCGGCGCCTGCAAGCCAGAGCGTAGGCAACCCTTCGAGCTGCCGCGTATTCTCCCGGACACCCGGTAGTACAGAGTTAATCAAAAGCACACTTCAGTGATGTAGTACAAAGTTAAGTTCCTTCCACCCGGGCTGTTTGTATTTAAACAGTTTGTATCCAACCCCAATCCAAATGACTTGTATGGGGCCCAATTCATTGTTTTGACATATTAGAAGTCTCCATCCATACTTATGTGAATGATATTAACATTTGGAAACACGTACCTTAGTGTGCAGGCAAGAGAAATGTCATTTTATTGTTTTTGTACGACTCTTGTAATGTTACGATATGAATAATAATAACATACTTCAAAATTTGTCGTAAAGTTTCAACTTTAGGGAAGTCGTAACTTTACAATACTATTTGTAATTATGATTTCCAAAAAATATCGTAACGTTA
>NW_026267410.1:231366-235813 GCF_000697945.3 Frankliniella occidentalis | reverse complement strand
AGTACGCCACACTCCGCCACGCCGTGCCAACTCTCACGACTATCTACGACTCATACGACTCATTTTGGGGGACCCCGAGAGGACCCGTGACGACTCGTACGACTACTCGAGGCCGCTCCGGTGTACTTTCCGGGAAGGGACCCCGGAGAACAAAAGAAAACGGCAACTCTGACGACTGATGCCCTACTCGTACGACTATTCTCTTCGCCTCGGGTAATTATGATTTCCAAAAAATATCGTAACGTTACAGAAAAAAAAATCACAGTGATTTACTAACGTGCGATATTTTTTTGCAATTCAAAAGCATTTCTTTGTAATACGAACAGCCCTGTATGTATACGTTTTCTGCTAGAAAAGTGGGGTAACTGAGATAGTTTTCAACATGCGGTGCGGACCACGTTGAAACTAAATTTCACACGAGAGCAGGTTCACATGCGCCGCTCCGCTACTCTTAACGCTCGCCTCGTGCGCTTCTTGTACTTCTACGGCTGGACCACCGTTCTGTTCCTCTCGATGCTGTTCGCCTCCATAAAGCCGTTGTGGATCGCAGAGAGTACCAGCGCTTTGATGCGCATGGCCGGAGACTCGGTGAGCGCCAGACATATGACTGCATCGGTCAACACGATTGGGAATAGGGTATTTCACCCAGTTTAAACCGGATCCAAAGAAGAACAGTAATGCTTCCCGAACTGTTTCCTACCTGACGCTCATTGGCTGATGCGGACGAAGTTCGTGGACCCGCCACTAGGTCTGCCACTGCCCTAGTGACGAGTCCGAGAACTTCGTCCGCGTCAGCCGATGAGCGTCATGGAGGAAACAGTTCGGGAAGCATTACTGTTCTTCTTTGGATCCGGTTGAAACTGGGTGAAATGCCCTATTCGGAAACATTCTGAGAGCGGCAGGCGGCAGGTGCGAGAGCGATGCTCGACCCGGCGATACAGCTCCATCTCACATCTCACGACATGTTGCTTTGGTGCACCCATACACCCTTATCATGGCATGAGGTCAGTATTCTACTTTCTTCGGCTATTAGCTAGGTTACGTTGTCCACCATACTAATCAGGTTGGATTGTCATTTTGTTGTTAGTTATGTCGGTCACGTCCGCATGCCATATTCGTTTTATTAGAATTGTTAATAAATTGAACAAATCGATCACCAGCCATTTTAATTAATGCTTCATGGAACCATCTCGAACAGTACTTAACAGTCCCCAGTACAATCTAGACGTGTCTCTGCCCTCTTCAGTTTCTTTCAACGTGGAGCACAAACACTAACGACCATGTTGCACTGCCTTAGTGCGATTAGTATGGGGAATGTTGACAGCTTGTGAGGGCGAAACTGCTCAACATACTTGGCATTACTGTCCCACAGGACGTTAACAGATTATCACTCGAGTTGCCCTTGCGGCTGGCCTGGATGTCCGTGCTGTCCTGGATGCTTGGCGTGTGGGTCATTTCGTACCTCAGTCTCTGCGGCTTCCTGATCTTCATCTACGCGGCATGTGCCGACCTCTGCGACGCCATCGGCCGCAGCGTCGAGGTGGGGCTTCGTAGGGCCCAAAGGGTACGGGAGTTCAGCGCGAAACCGAACGCTGTGAACCGGCTGAATTCCTTTAACGTCAAAGTATTGGGTCCTTGAGGAACGTCAAATGAGGAACGTTGGCGTTCAAAGGCGCCAAACGCCCAACAGGCTCGAGGAGTTAGCGTTCTTTAGAAACACTCTGGCCCTAGGAAAGGGGTGCACTTGGGCAAGAGCCTTCTCATAATTCAGGCATTCCACTTTTGGAGTTCTGGCGGTTAGCCTTCTATGAGAAATGTACGGTGCGCCTTGGGAACGCTTCACAGTAAACTAAATATTCTGCGTCGCCTGAGAGTGAAAACTAATATGTCTTCATTTGTCAGACAAATTTAGACATCGAACAATGTTAAACCGTCAAACCATTAAATCCACTGGCAAAACGTGTGTTTATTTTTGCACGTCATCAAAGCATTCCAGTAGAGCTGAAATGCAGAAGAATGCGGGGAAGAAGAAAACGGACATCACTATGCTTCAACATGGTGACTTCCGTTTTCTTGTTCCCCGCATTCTTCTACATTTCACACTGTTATTAAAAACCTGTGACGTTACACTCTAATTGTCAATGGACAATTTTTGTCCATTGTAAGAAGCATCTGAGAGCGCATCTTGCAAAATTCAATTTTGAAGCATGCGTAGTGACAATATTGCATCTTCAGTTGGACAAAATAAAAATTTGAAGATACCAATTTGTCACTTCTCCAGATTCAAAATTGTATCTTGCAAGATGCGCTCTCAGATGCATCTTGCAATGGTCAAATATTGTCCTTTGACATTAGGAGTGCACATTCTATATAAAGGGAATTGTGTCACATTATTTAGAACATCATGATTCGTTTTAACGTGACATAGGTACGCCTATCATGCAGTGAGCCCGTGGGCGTGGAGGAAGAGCGATGTAGGGATATGTCACGTTCTAAGGAATGTGACATGATATTCTATAGAATGTGACACAATTCACATCAAATATAATGTGACGTCACAGTATTTGAATACGGTGCAGCTTCACCGGAATGCTTTGTTGATGTTTAAGTTCAAGTGTGCATTTTCTAGACACATTGGGGTGTCCAATTGGGTTATACGTCAATTGCTGTTTAAACTTTCGACACTTCCAAAAAGTATAGCAGCAGCACACCACATGGTTCCGCTTGATAGCATAGAACTGGTTGTGTCCAAGTGTGCAAAATATAAACGTTCACAAAACGTTTAACATTTGCACACCACACAAGTAAGCAACTTGAGTTAAACACCATGTAATGTGCAAAATCATTACTTGCAGCGGGTATGCAAATTTTGCACACTTGTTTTACCAGTGTACGACCGACTGTGGAACTGACAGACCACCGTTCGCCTTTGCTTCTTCCGTCTGTTCCTTCTTTCCGCTTTACGGGAATGGTCTATTTTTTCACGGTACGTAGTGTTTGTTAAGATGTCCTAAATTCGAATGTGACGGCACTGCGCGTTTCGATAAGTAAGGAAATCGGGACCGGACCGGAAGTAGTGCGTAGAGTCTGACTCTTTCCTCTCGTTTGACTGTTCTGTTTGACGTAAATGACCTCGAGTACGTCCTTAGTATCTTTCAAGGTTTAGTTCAACTGGTTCTGGGCTTTATTTTGGAACTAATTATGGTGGTGATTTCCTTAATTCTACTCTCTGAACAGGGTGGCTCGCGAAGCTGGCCCTCCCCGCTGCGTGACCTTCTGGACGTGCTGTTGCACTTGGAGGACACCTTCGCGGATGTTCTGCCGCACTTCCTCGTGGTCAGCGTCGCACTGCCGGTTTTGAGCACCGTAGAGGTCGGCACCACCATGTAATTGCTATAGGCCAGGTGACTGGTCACCGACACCCTCTAATATTCACACTTAAGGAGTCCGCTCCGCCAGGTTGTCGTCAAAGGGGCACAGGCCGACGCGTTTGCCTTTCTGAACGCCCCACTGATCTTCGGTGTGTTCGTCCCAATGTGCATGGTCGGCGACAAGCTGTCCGCAGCTCGCTTTGGGCTGTCAAGGAACGCTTTTCGCGGACCGTGGCTCGAGGTGACTATGTCTCCCTTGCTATGTAAGAAGAAGAAAAGAATATGGAGGCGTAGTGTAGCACGGTCTCACAACAAAGCAACATAACCAGATTATTTTCCAATATCTTCCCAACTAGGGTGTTGTGGACGGTCTCATTTCACAAATTCCTGTTAATAATAGTACCCACGGTACAGCTGTGAGCCTGCGCTACGTTACGGAGCAAGGAAGGTCATCGCGGGGCTGATGTCTTCCAATGTAAAAACTGAAACCTTTTGTTCCGCGTTCCGGATGTTTACATACTAATTATGCTTGTTGTACTGCGGCGCAGGAGGACCAACAGCAGAAGAAGATGCTTCTGGCCCTCATGCAGATCGCGGATGGCCGCGGCGGCCAAATACGCGGCACCGGCATCGGGCGCTTGAACAGGAGCGCCTGCACAAACGCTATGAAGTCCTGGTTCAGCTGTCTTCAGGTGCTCATTAACGTGCAGTGGCAGAGCGCAGCGACGGTGAAATGATTTGGAGGAGCCCCCTTCAACATGTGAGCTGAACCTGCTGCATGCGCGTCTCAGAAAAGGCGTTACGTACGGACGTTCGGACGCTAATATCGGGCGTTTTTTTTTTCGGTTATGAAAGGTTTGCCTTTGGGCATTTGAAATGCTATCTGATGATGAACACTCAGACTGTTGAACAGGACTGCCATTCTGTGTACACATCGCGTGTTTTCCATTCTGTATTTTCCTTGTATTTCTTTGTATTGTAAAACGGAAGTCACGTCACTGCGGCAAAGTTATCTCAATTTTCTTCTCCTCTACATTCTTCTGTATTTCAGCTCCGCCAGAAGGCTTTATTTAAGA
>NW_026267410.1:212898-230389 GCF_000697945.3 Frankliniella occidentalis | reverse complement strand
CTTAGAGTTGTAGTTCTACTGCATTCATTACAGAATTCAGAACACATATTAGAGAACATCTGCGCTTAAGGTAGAAAAACGGGGGGGGGGGGCATTTGAGCCCCCTTGCCCCCCACTTCTGCGGTCCCACCGTGGGACGTGAGGGGGAGGATGAGGACTTTTGGTGGTCATTCGTCCTGGGCGCCGCGGGCGGCCTACCCCCAGGTCTGCCGGATGAAGTCCGCGCCCCGCTCGGCCAGCATGATGACGGGGGCGTTGGGGAGGCCGCTGGGCAGCAGCGGGAAGGAGCTGGCGTCCACGACGCGGAGCCTCGGCACGCCGCGCACCTGCATCCTGGAGTCGAGCACGCCGGGCCGCCCGGGCGCCGCCATGCGCGCCGTGCCCGCCGTGTGGGAGGGGTTGAGCGTGTGCGTGCGCGCCGCGCACTCCCAGTAGGCCGTCGAGCCGAAGGCGTGCTGCTCGCAGCCGGCCAGAGGCGCACGGTTCAGCGTGAGGTTGGCGGCGCGGAAGGCGGGCGTGTTCTCGAGCGCGGCCGACATCTGCAGCGCCTGCACGAGCAGCCGCAGGTCGCGGCCGGGCTTGTCGCCGAGCAGGTTGAGCCGGATGAGCGGCGGCGCGAGCGGGTCAGCGCTACGCAGCCGCACCGAGCCCACGCTCTTGCAGTCCAGCAGCACGGGCGTCACCTGGATGCGGTCGTAGTACAGCGGATCCTGCGGCGGCGCGCGGTTGCACACGTTCCCGCCGCGCGACTGTGGCACACCGGGGTGTTTTAGTCAGAGGCTGCGTGACGACGGGGTGGTGCTGCGGGGACGATGACTCACCTTGGGGATGATGCCTAAGAACCGCAGGTTCCACACAGGCCGGCTGTCGACGGACGGCTCCGGCCCTCTGACGAAGGCGGTCACCTCCTCCGGCCCGATGGACGACAGCGGGCCGCCCGGGACGAAGTTCGTGAAGTCCTGCTCGCGGGCGTTGATGTCGGCGGGCAGGGCGGGCCAGCCCTGCGGCAGCAGGAACTCGACGCCGAGGCTGGACACGTGGTTCATCAGGTTCTCGCCGACGTCGGGGAGGTCCTTGACGACCTATGGGCAGCAGAGGCAAAAGGCGGGTGAGTCGCACCGTCGGCGCAGCGTGTGCCGAGGGGTACTTCACTCACAAATATCTACGTACACCCTAAAAAACGAAAAAAAAAAAAAAAAATGGAAAACAAAGAAAAATTCGTGTGCGCTTGAAGTGAAGCATCCCTCGGCGCATGTCCGGTTTTGGAGCGTACCTTAATGCCGAGTGACGAGAGGTGCTCCTTTGGGCCGATTCCGGACAGCATAAGGATCTGCAACAAGAGACACGGGGCACATCAGTGAGCACGTCGAGCACCCCCTAGATGACTCAAGCGACCCTGGATTAGGCAGGAGTACCCCCGGATGGACCCTCGGACCAACGCGAGGCATGCACTGCGAACGCGGGGTCCCGTCGATTGCGGACATTGAGGGAAGAAACAGGGGATTATAAAGGGGAAAAAGAGAAATTATCGATTGCGGACATCCCCGTTCAGGCGCTAGCGTCCTGGGGAACCCGGAGCGAGCACTGCTGCCGCGCTGCCTCGCGCACACTAGATGAGAGTGGCGTGGCCACTAAATGGTCACGCTATCAAAAACTAAAATAATAACTCTTACTGCGCTCAATGAACACCAACAGCATCTGGTACAGCAACAACAGCAGTACGTTTCTGATTTCCTGTATAGAGATAGGTTTTGTTAGTTTAGGTTTGCTTCATTTTTTAATTTAATAAGCTTTGCTCTAGCTTCGCTTAACTCTTCTCATCAAACAATATCGTGTCTAATTTCCTGCATTGAGTTAGGTTTGTTAGTTTCGGTTTGCTTAATTGTTATTTACAAACAGGCAAACAGGAAAGAAATTGCAGGCGGACATTGTAGCTGCAAACAAATACTCAGGCAATAGAGCCCGTTGTTAGGCCCTTAGACAGTGGCCGACCGTTGCTCCCTATCGCACCGCACGTGTATTCTGTATTCGCCCGGGGATGTCCGCAATCGACAATTTCTCTTTTTCCCCTCATAATCCCCCGTTTCTTCCCTCAATGTCCGCAATCGACAGTCCAGCTGCTCACCCCCTCAGGTATGTCGGCAATCGACGTACACTAGCGAACGCACCTGGGGCGAGTTCATGACGCCGGCGCTCAGCACCACCTCCTTGCTCGCGTACGCCCTCTTGAGCGTGCCGGTGTATCCGTCGCGGTACTCCACGCCGCTGGCCTCGCCGCGGCGGAACAGGACCCTGGTGACGTGCGCGCGCGTGCGCACCTCCAGGTTGGGCCGGTCGAGCACGGGCCTGAGGAAGGCCGTGTTGGCGCTCGCCCGCTCGCCGTTGATGGTCGTGGTCTGCGCCATGGAGACGCCCGCCTGCACGGCGCCGTTGGGGTCCCGCTCGTCGAGGCCGATGTCCTTCATGGCCTGCACCAGCACCTTGCTGACGGGGTCCACGGCGGGCAGGCGCTGGACGGGGAGAGGCCCGCCCCTGGAGTGGAACGTGGTGTCCCTCGCCAAGTCCTCCTCCAGGGCGTTCTCCGAGCGCAGGAAGAAGGGAAGGACGGAGGGGAAGAGCCAGCTTTCGTCCTCCAGCACGTTACCCCAGTCGTCGTAGTCTCTGCGGGTGGCGGAACAACTCTGTACTACTGAGCAGGGATAACGTCTACTCGATACTCATCCCGACTACTCCAGAACCCCAACCCCACCCGTTCGAGGATATAACAGGTCGATTTACCCCGACGGATACGAAAGGAGCAGAAGGGGAGGGGTTAAAATCATCGTCGTAAAAAAAAGATGGGCAACTCAAAGTCACAACCCCGAGCCCTGACTCATCGCTTACTCCCGGCTGCCGCGGATGTAGACGTGGCCGTTGATGGCGCTCGAGCCGCCCAGGACCTTCCCCTTGGGGCAAGGGCAGCCCGTGTTGTTGCAGTGGCCCTGCTCGCGCTCCGACCGGTAGCGCCAGTTCATGTCGGTGAGCTGCAGGTTCCTGCGAGCAGTAATAACGAATGATAAGCCGGCGTGTGGGTGGGTGGTTAGTGTGCTGCGTGTGTGTGTGTGTGTGATGTTGCCGCGGCGTCATGTGTAGCTGTACAGAGATATAGAGAGAGAGAGAGAGAGAGAGAGAGAGAGAGAGAGAGAGAGAGAGAGAGAGAGAGAGAAAGGGTAGGGGTGGGAGACATACAAATGTTGCGGAAGCGGATGGGTTTCTCACCGAAAGAAAGAGCAAGAAAATGGCATGCCACGGCCGGAGTGAGGAGTGACCAGGCCACGGGGAATTCCAGACGTGAACACTCGCATGTCGGGAGATAAGGCGGTGTGGGCGAAATGTTTGGCGGGTATGGCGTCGGGAGCCGGTGGACAGGGCGGGGCGTGCAGGAAGCAGTGATACTGGGGATCAGGGGGTCGCCCAAGTCCAGGGCCACGCACCTGTAGGTGGCGGGGACCTGGGTCTCCGGGGGCTCCGTGCCGCCGGCCTCCAGGAGCAGCACCCTCCAGTGCTGGACTTCGCTAAGGCGGCTGGCCAGGACGGAGCCCGCCGACCCGCCGCCCACGACGATGAAGTCGAAGGCGGGCGACTGCAGGGGCGGCGGCGGCCGCTTCAGCTCGTCGCGGTCCCGGCGCGCGCTCAGCGTCACGAAGAAGAGCGTGAAGAGGGAGACGGCGGGGCAGGCGTTCTGGGCGCCTGAGGCCAGCAGTGTGGTCGTTGCCGCCTCCATGTCGACGGCCGAAATGAGCAGGACGACTCGGCCAGACCCGTTAAGTAGCCCCGTCCGTTCTGCGGGTGGTGCCGACCCAGGAAGGTTTTATAGCAGACCGTCCTGGCGGGGGCGGGGCGCGGGGCGGTGGGGGCCCACACCTGACGATTTGTGACGAACTGTAGACAAATAAGATATGGGAACGCAGCACGCAGCAGCTTCTCGCCAATCGCCAAGAAAGGGGAATTCATCCGATGATAGCGTCAAGATAGCGCCCTGGTAAAGCCATTGCACAACTTGCGAAGTTGGGTAGCCGCGTTTTGCGTCATCAAGAATTTTTGGCTGTCTAAGCGGGGATGTATATTTTTTGTCCCACCAATTAAAACAAGCAGGTCCGCCCTTCCGCCAAACGAAGTTGCCAGCTCCGCTTCGCTCCGCCGGCAACTCCGTTCGGCAGGGGCCGGGCCTGCTTGGCCTGCCGACGGCGATGGTCGGGCCTGCGGCCCGACCATTTCTGTCACGCGATTTGTTGAAGAACATGATCGACTGATGTAGCGGGCCTTCGCCCCGCTTAAACCAGTCATCTTTGAGTTTGCCCTGAAGACTCGAGAAAGGGAGGTAACGGTGAAGCACCGCGACTACAACCCACCCTTCTGCTTAGAAAACGTTTTTTGGGGGTGGGGGGGGAGTTTCCTTTCTATTTTGCGGTTTTTAGGCCTTTATAGACCCCCGATTAGGGGTGCCTATTGCATTCGCCCGAAAGTTTATTCTTGACGATGGCCCCTTATGGCAGAGCCAAGCGAATTTAATGAAATTTGAATAAAAAATACTTCAGAAAATTAGAAATTTTTTCAGATATGTTTAATGCAATTTTGTCTGATAAAATTTGAGAAATTTGAGTTTGCATCCACTCGTTTCCATGGAAATGACGAGCTGAGCAGCAGGCCGAGTCGAGCCAGATAAATTTCGGCCAATCACACATTTCCGCGGGAAAGTTTGACCAATGGAATCGGTCGCCTGTTGCTTTGTACAACCCTACCCAAAAATTATTTGACCCTGGCGTCGATTCGGTGGTCACGTTTAAATAATGACAACTGGCCGCCGTGTATAAAGATGCAGCACAGACGCTGTTTTGAACGCGGCCGCTGGGCGCCAGCCACGGTCTTGATTGTTGGCTGGGACGGTAGTTCCGCCTTGTAATAATTTCGTTTGAAACGGGGCGGAAAGTATACTGATGCAGCCAACCTATAACTAAAAATAGATATTATGTTTTTACCTCATTTAAAATTTTAGGTGTCAATGTATAATATACAATACGTCTAAAGGTATACGTTTTTTATGTATGAAAACATTATCAGAGATCTCTTAATCTGAAGCTATGGTAGTAATATTTTCGAAAAGTTCACGTTCCTTGTCGTGAATGTTATTGCGGTGTTCACTCAAGCAAGCTAGCTTGGCGAACGATCAGCTTTCTAAACTTTGAAATATTTCTAATAGACAAATTGTTTAGAATTTTCAGTGCACAGGAAATTAACCAACGTAAATATGAAAATTTTCAGTTGACAATTGAATTATTCTGATCCACATAAATTTCCTAGATATTTGGCTGCAGTGTACAGAAAAATCAGAAGCTAATGTAATGAATCGTTTCAGTATTATTATGCCAATTTGTTCACATTAAAATTTAAGGGGGAAATTGCTATCTTTTTGAGCGTGGCGTTGTGTTTTGTGGGAGTGAACCTTGAGATCTCCTGAAAATTTGAAGTCTCTAGCACATCTTCTTGTGGAACAGACAGACAGACACACATACAGACAGACACACAGACACAAGGTCGTTTGCATAAGCCCGCTGGATAGCTTTTTCAAAGCAGAAGGGCGGGCTAAAAAGGGTATTTTTATACATTTTTAAGATTGTATTTTGGTGGTGTGTTTTTTGTTCTCCCTGTCATTTGTCCTAAGAAATGGGATTTTCTCGTTGGTTTTTTAGCCCGCCCTTCTGCTTTGAAAAAGCTATCCAGCTATGTGAGAACCCAAAGTCGCGAGGTGGGAAAAGCAGTTAGCCGTTTGTGTGCCACGCTCAAAAAGATAGCCACTTGTACGTAGGGAGGGTCGTTATATCAGGCGGACAGTCAGTGCACTTGCTGTGCCCCTCGAGCTCAAGGTAACATTTCATTCCCAGCGAGTAAGAGTCCTAGAAAAAATTAGGAAATCTGGTTACACATATCGTATTTGCTTGTCATTGTTTACCTGGGTTGCTGCCACTTAATGCTTTACTCAGCTGTTTTTAGCCCGCCCTTCTGCTTTGAAAAAGCTATCCAGCGGGCTTCTGCAAACGACCTCGTGTCTGTCTGTCTGATGCACAAGAAGGAGATGTGCTAGAGACTTCACATTTTCAGGGATCTCAAGGTTCACTCCCACAAAACAGAACGCCAACGGCAAATCCAGCCAGCCACCCCTAAGGGGCTGAAAGTGAGTATCAAAGAAAACAGGAGAGGCCAAAAAAGTTGGGGAAAATATTTGTTTTTTATGATCTCCCAAGGAGTAACTTGAGAAAGTAGAGTTCTTCGGGCGAAAATTTCGTCCGTTTTGCTCTGTCACCGTTTGGGCACTAGAGGGAGTTTCTCTCACAAAAGTGGCCCAAAAATAAATTTATTAATTTCCGAAAATATTGGATGGTCTCCTAAGGGTCAACTCGTGTAAGTAGAGCCCTTGAAAATTTCGTCCGTTTTGCTCGATCTCTAACTGTTTACGCGCTAGAGGGTCTTTTTAGACGAAAATAAGCCAAAAGTTGCCATAGTGAACAATAAGATGTAGAAAAAGGCCTAAAAACCGCAAAATAGAAAGGAAACTCTCCCCCCACCCCCAAAAAACGTTTTCTAAGCATAAGGGTGGGTTGAAGTCGCGGTGCTTCACCGTTACATCCCTTTCTCGAGTCTTTGGGGCAAACTCAAAGATGACGGGTTTAAGCGGGCCTTGGCCCGCTACATTAGTCGATCATGTTCTTCAGCAAATCGCGTGACAGAATGGTCGGATCGCCGCCGGCAGGCCAAGCAGGCCCGGCCCCTGCCCCTGGACGGGCGGCCTGCTTGTTTTAATTGGTGGGACAAAAAATATACATCCCCGCTTAGACAGCCAAAAATTCTTGATGACGCAAAACGCGGCTACCCAACTTTGCAAGTTGTGCAATGGCTTTACCAGGGCGCTACCTTGACGCTATCATCGGATGAATTCCTCTTTCCTCTTTCAGGTTTGTTATGACATGGGCATTTGTGACTTTGTAGGGAAAGTCACCCTCCCTGGTGCCAATGGCCTGGCTAAAAAAGTTGAACACTTTATGTTGGGAGGTATCAGGAGCAGGTGGAAGATAAGTGCTGCGTACCATGGCACTCTTGGCCATGGTTGTGCCCCTCAACGGGCTCAAGTGCTGAGAGATATTCTGAAGTTTGCTGCTGATAGCAATGTAATGGCCCTTGTCTGTGATATGGGAAACAGAGACGTTCTGAGCCAGCTTGGGTTCGACACTACTAAAGCTGTTATGAAGTACTCAATCCCCAACCCATTTCAACCCGAGAAGACACTACGCTTGGTGCCGGATGTTGTTCATGTGTTTAAATCTATTAAAGAGATGCTGGTGAATAATAAGGAAGCAGTACTCCATAAAGATGTTGTCACCAAGTATAATTTGCCATCTCCTTTGGTTTGTGTAGCTCACATAGAGGCACTAGTCAAGTACCAAGAGGATATGGAATTCAAATTTGCCCCTCGGCTCACAGTGAAAGATTTGTACCTAAGTCATTTTGGTAAAATGAACACAAATGGAGCATGTCATGTTTTTAGCCATCACGGTGCAGGGGCCTTGGATTTCCTTGCATATCAAAATGTGTTTGACGCCAAAGTCAAAACCACTGCGTGGTTCATGGATTTATTGAACAAGTGGTTCAAAATCTTATCTTCAAGATCTTTAGTGAATGCTCTGAGTCTAAAAAATATGACTGCTTATGAAGAGGCAATCTCAGTGATGAGGCTAGTGATTGAAGTTTTTAAAACAATGAAAGTTGGGGCACATTGGAAGCCATGTCAAACTCATGCCATAATGGCTACAGAATCTTTGCTTGAAATTGCACACCACCTTCTTTTTGAGAAGGGATATGATTATGTGCGTATGGGACTGTTCGCCAATGATATTGTTGAAAATTCATTCTCAGATGTAAGGAGGCAGCGGCCTGTTCCCAATTTTTTGGAAGCTAAATATCGGCTAAGGTAGTGTACTCTCAGTCAGTGCAGTAGAAAAGTGTTAAACTGTCAATATGCCCATGATGACCGAGTAAACCTTTTGACATTACAAGAAGTATTAGATTCTATCAAAATGAAGAAACAAAATGAGCCACCACCACCACCACCCCAGCTACTGCCATGCTCTCAACCCCCACCTGTCTCAGACGGATACAAGTTCAGGGGACAAATTTTGTATATGTGTGGCCCACCTTCTGCACTCAATGCGCAATGAATGCAATCAACTGAAATGTGATGAATGTTTTCAACACCTGCAGCTGAGTGCAGGAACAGTCCACCCTTTGGCAACTTGGACTGAGAATCAAGATGAGTTGAGATGTTCTCTAAAGTTCAGTCTTCCCTTGCCAGACAGGCATCACATTTATGTTTCATAACTGACTGAGTAAAAGCACTCTTCAGAGTGCACATTTTATTGCAGCTAGGTTGCAAGTAAAATATAATATAAGTATGAGACACTCAGGCAGTTAATGGCAAAGCGAAGGCTAAACTTTCTGATGATTGTACTTCTCTGATTAAGGTTACAAGTTAAACTTGTGAGTCACAAACCACACACAGACCAAATAAAATAATGTTATAAACTTTATAAGTCATAACATTATAGGATAAGGTTCAGTCTTCCCTTGCCACACAGGCATCACTCACATGTACATTTCTTCAAACATGTCCATTTGCTTTAAAAACAGAATTTCTTGCAAAGAGCCCTGATCGGCTATCAAACCTTCCTCTACCCTCTCCAAACAGCTTCGTTCTTCCAATAGAAATTGCTCGAGTCTGTCATGCTTCTCGGTTTCTTTAACTACTGAACACAACTGTTTGGAAGGCACAGTACGTATGTTTTTCACAGTGGGTCGATGCATGGCAGGAAAGTTCTTTTCAGTCCTCTTTAAATGTTTTGAGGCAGATGATATTTTCTGCTTTTCCTTAGTCTTGTATGGCTTCAGAAGGATACACAAAGAAGGTGTGACATGAGGCTTCAAAACTTTCCTGCCCTGATGCCAATCCGAAATTTTGAAATGCACCTCTGTCAAAAGTAAGAAAATGAAAATTGTAGAGCCATATTCGTTAAGTAACAAGTTGACAAGAGACCTTCCTGCTGTACAGCAGAATGGAGAGACCTGAGGTGGGATTTCAACGAAGTGAGGTTACGATGTTTGACTGTCATCATTTGCGAAAGTGGGTTTGTCTTTTAGGGATCATCGGAAGGTCGCATAGCTGCCTCGTCCACTACGCTAAGCGCAAGGGGTGTGTGTTATGGAACGATACGGCGACAGTCAACTTCAGACGTGCTATCTTACCTCGCAAAGCTGGTCTCCACGCCGTGGTTCCCAATCAGTAGGACGTCCTATAGCATTTTTCCATGCATCCCGCAAATTACTCTCGACCGGAAAGTTGACAAGGCGAAATCCTTTCTAGCTAGATTTTGTGCAATGTGGAGCACAGCAGACTGACGACATTTTTAAGACTACACAGAGCCTGTAAGATTGTTATTAGTATAAGAAACAATTCCAACGCAGTAGAGTACGTTACCTTTACAACAACCAACTTTCAACTCTCCTCGCCAAATGTTAAACAATAATTTTATTAAGTTTAACACTCTAGGCGGCTCGGTTCAGCGACGAATTGTTTACCTTGCCGCTACGAGATGCTAATGTAAGATGTGTATCCTCTACGTTTCACGCGTGCCACGACGCGCCACCAATCAGCGCCCGCTGGTGCATGCTGGGGCACCAAACCGAGCAGGCGAGCAGGCCAATCAGAGCGCAGCGGCGCGCCCCTCGGCTGTCTGCTCTCTCCCTATGGTCTCTCTACCCCGCCTTGCCTCGCCAGGCCCCCTCCCCTACCCCACTCCACCCTCTTGCTGTGCGGCACATGCCTTAACTAAAATAATATATTACAAGACCAGATCATTAATTACATGGGTATAATCTGCTTTCAAGATCGATTCTGATTGAACTGTTAAGCAGATGATACGCAGTTATCGTCAGCTTGTTCTCTTTTGCTGCCCCCGCGGACCCGCAAGTTACCCCTGCAGACTCGTGGAAACCCGCGCGAAACAGCGAAAAACCCCTTTGTACGCACTGCAAAAAGTAAATTGTAATTTACCAGCAGAACATTTTACAGGCTTTTTTGGGGGAAAAAAACAACCCTCTCCGTAAAACACGATTTTGGTTGGAGCTGTAGTTTTACAAGAATTGTTGTAATTTATTAACACAGCTGTGAAATCTTGGTGGCACAGCAAAATTACGGCAGGGTTGTAAAGATATCCTGATTTTGACAAATCCACAGGCTCTCGTGGGTAACTGCTTTGCAAAGTGAAGTCTGGGCTTAAATTTGTTGACAGAATCCTAACAAACGTCCTCAAATGAGGAAAAATCTCACGATAAATGCATGAGAAACTTCTGAATTATTGACTGAGCGATTGGCGAAGCCCATCACTCCACTGACCGCAGCTTCATTGTTTGTTTGTCGACGTGTCTGTCCGTCTGTCTATCTGTCTGTCCGCTCGATAACTCGAGAAAGAATTGAGATAGCGATCTGTGAATTTCAGGGTCGTTTTGTATCATAACTAGGTGGATGCACACCAGACCACGACTCGCGTAACAGGCTTCGCGATATCTCACGAAACACTGTTACGCTGCGACGCGCCTGGCTGACACCTACCTAGGCCTGCGGCGCTGACACCCGAGTAGGGCAAAGGGCATAGTCGTTAATAAAGCATTGCGGTAAAGCTGAAATGCAGAAGAATGCGGGGAAGAAGAAAACGGAAATCGCTATACTTCAATGTGGTGACTTCCGTTTTCTTGATCCCCGCATTCTTCTGCATTTCAGCTTTACCGGAATGGTTTATAGGCCTCCGGCCTCAAAAGTCACTAATTTTGTTTCTCGGGGTTTCAGTTAGATTTTTCACCCCACCGGACACCATCAAATATCTGAGTAAACATTCAAATGTTTTGGGGTCATTTCCTGTGGAAAACGCCCTCTGGCGCCCAAACGGTTTGGGATGGAGCCAAATGGACCAAATTTTGGCTCACAGGGTTCTACTCTGACGAGTTACCTCTAAGGAAGATGTAAAAAATATACTTTCTCAAAGAAATGTAATGGGCTTATTGTTTTTGAATTTTCAGAGCCAGAGGGCTCAAAATCAACAGAGTTCTTCCTTTTTATGATACAAAGTTACAATGAAAATTGGAGCCTTGTTGCTCAAACCGTTTTCGAGTAATCGTGCGTACAGATAGACGCGAAACTTTTTGATCATCACTGGAGTAATAGGCTTCGCTAATCGCTGAGTCAATAAAACTTTTCGAAATGAATATAAGTTTACTTTCTATATTTTTAATATTAAATATGCAGAAAATGTAAAAATTAGCGTTGAACAGCGAAAGATACAGTTCTTGTCGATAATATGTTCTCATTTTATATTTTCTCCCTGTTTCTTTAGAATATTAAAGAGTATGCAATGTTTGAAGTACCGTTAGAGAAATAAAGTTCTATTTGCTAGAGGGCCTAAGCGCAATTTTTTTTATCTTCTTTGGAAAAAGGAAGAAAGACTTAAATAATCAATAAATGTTTTGTGTCTTTTAAGCCATCCTTTGAGGAAGACCTCAAAAAAGCCAGGAACGCTTAAGTCGACAGCCTACGCTTCATAAAGCAAACAGTCGACCTTGATGTTCGCCAAAAACAAGAAGCCTTTGGAGAAAACCTCCCTTCCATTGCTGACTCGAAGAAGTACTAAGTAAAATGACCTTTGGGTACTTGTCTCACGCTGCCTGACTCGTAGGGTACCATTGGGCACCAGCACCGTGAAAAAGGTACCCCACACTAGTCCCACACTGGTCTAGGGATTGATTCCGCCTTTTAAGACCCATGAAACTCAAAAACCCTATGTGGTGCTCCGTGAGTATAGACTATTCCGCTGGAACAGCTAATCGCGATAGTCTCGAAAAACAAATGCACACGAAGTCACCTAAAACCGGCTCCAGAGGTTCTTAGGATGCCAAAATATTGTACAAACGTAATGAATTAATTCCGATGTTTGTCTCTTTATAACAGATTCTAGGGCTCTAGGTGGGCTAAATTTCGTTTTGAAAGAGCCGACTTTCGGTGCATTTGTTTTTCGAAAGGCACGAGGGTAATGGTCTATTGTAGCGCTTATACCGTTCTCGAGTTATCGTGATGATAGACAGACGAACACACACACACACACACACACACACAGACAGACACGAAACGTTTTGATCACCACTGAAGTAATAGGCTTTATCATCGCTCAGTCAAAAATAACATTTAATTATGAATCGCAGCTTTCTTTCCAACCCGATTCGATACAAATGCCGCTGTGTTCGGCTAATTTAGGTGGAACTGGCATTTGTAAAATGACAATTTCAGAAAGAACAGAATGAAGTTTACCCTCCAACGTTTGCTCTGAAGTAACTAGCTATATGTACGCCAGACCACGTCTTGCGTAACAGGCTTCGCGATATCTCACGAAACACTGTTACGCTGCGACGCGCCTGGCATACACCTTCCGAGGCCTGCGGCGCTGACACCCGAGTCGGCGAAAAGGCAGAGTCGTAGATAGGCCTTCGGCTCCAAAGGACACAAATTTTACCCCCAGGACTTTATTTCGACGAGTTACCTCACCGAAGACCATTAAATATCTGAGGAAAAACATAAAAACTCTTGGCGTAAGCTAATATTTTGTGGCGGGGTCTTACCACGGGGAAATAAAGAACTTAACTTGGAAAGAATTTAAGGATGCCAAACTTACTGACGATGGACTACTAAACCCACCAGACTTTCTACAAGGGCCCGGCGTGGCTCATAATAGCCCAAATAGCTTCAAGTACCCCACTATTACGTTTGAGTGTTTTGAGCTACACGCGTGATCTTGGGGTCGATTCCGTTTTATTAAGACCCATGAAACTTAAAAACGAAAAACAAAATAGTTCCACAGGATTTTCGGTTATTGTTTTGAACATGTAAGGAAGGGAGGGTGGGGAAGTGTGTAACAGACCTTTGTATTTCGAAAATGGCACGTCCAGAACCACTTCTGAATGACTTAGGTCATATGCAATCAATAAATCCATGGTGGAGGAGGTGTAACGGTGGTGGGCAATTGTCATGATATTAGGATATAATCTCGTTGGGTTACTTACAACCCGCAAAATAATGATTTTCTATCGAAGTATACACCTTAGCACTTGGGAAGTGGTCGTTGTCACTAACACAACCTCGGGGGTTCTCGGCCTACGAGGCCACAAAACAGGCTGTGTACCTTGGGGCACTATGTACGATGAACGTCTGGCGTAGCCTGAGGCTGTGTATAAAAACGAACCATCCTATTTGCATATATCAACGATATTGCCATGCCCTAACAGTCGAACTGAAGCACAATAGGGTATTTCGGGTAAGCGAAGCAGCGGAAACGGAACGGCCGAGCGGCTGCTGGATCCGTCTCAGCCTGCGAACTGCGCATGCGCAGTAGACTCTGCCAAGCCCCGCCGCCTCCCCCCCTCCCCCGCGCATCAGCAACAGAGATGCAACCAGCGGTGAACTGGCCGGTTCCGTTTCCGCCGCTCCGCTCACCCGAAATACCCTATTGTTTGTAAACAGTGCGAATTCACAAAATATATACAAAATAAGTAACAATTTAGTGTCTTCAATTAAAATTTATGAAGAATCTACTAAAACCCACGAAATGAAATGATTAATCTTATTTTGAGAATTTGTTTCGTACATCTTTCTTAGAGGTAACTCGTTTCAATAGAACCCGTAGGCCCGTTGGACCAAAATTTCGTCCGTTTGACTCTATCTCTAACCGTTGAGGCGCTAGGGCGTTTTTCACACGGTAATGACCCCACAACATTTTAATGTTTCCCTCAGATATTTGATGGTCTCTGTTGGGGTTACCCGTCAAAACAAAACCCCGAGGAGAAAATTTCTGACTTTAGGGGCCGAAGGCCCATTTACGACTCTGCCTTTGGCCCGACTCGGGTGTCAGCGCCGCAGGCCTAGCTCTAGCTATATGTGCGCCAGGCGCGTCGCAGCGTCACAGTGTTTTTAGTGAGATATCGCGAAGCCTGTTACGCGAGACGTGGTCTGGTGTATGGTCGCTAGCTCAATTCGTTCTCGAGTTATCGTGATGACAGACAAACAGACACACACACCCACAGACACAATGTTTTGATCATCACTGGAGTAATAGGATTCGCTGTCGCTCAGCCAAGGCTGGCGTGGGTTTCCAAAGTTTTCCATTGGTCACACGACTTGCAGTCGTCTTGCGGTTCAGGACCAAACGAAACAGCAATTGGTCTTTTGTTTGCTCCACTAGTGTGTTGTACTCATATTTTACATCCAGTCATCCCCATTTTATGCGTTTTAGTATGACATAAACACAGGCACAGTCCCCCGGTCTGTCCTCTGTCATCACGACAAAGAACGGGGGCGTCATGCACGGCGGGGTGAAGGGCGGGTGTTTCGATGCCGTCCTCGGTCGTTTCTGAAGGGGCGAGGGCGGCGCTGTCCCCGTGGCAGCCGGAGGTGGTGTTGGCTGCCCGCCAGCCTGCGGAGTTGACTCCCTTCGGTCGGATGGCCGTGGAGAGTCCCAGGATGAAGCCGGAGACAGCGGCTCTCTTTTAATCCGGCTGGGTGTCAACAGCGGCAGCGGTTCCTCTGTCTCCGCCGGGCGGACCGCCGTTGGGGTGCTCGGTGCAGCGGCGAAACCAGCAGGTTGCTCCAGGTTGCGCAGTAGGGTCGAAATCTAGTCAGAATAACTGACTCGTGGCGCCGGTTTGTCCAATAGTGCTGCTAACATACGAGGCTGTGAGTTACTAGTTTGAGGAACTTGCCCACCTGACACCAGGCGGGCAGGTTTAGACGTCACCGTAATGTTACGCGTTTCCGTTGTTGTGGTTGAAGGCAGAGGGGCACCCACCCTCAGTGGCCGATGCAGCGCCAAGGTGGTCAGCTCCGTCATAGAGCTGGCTGCTGTAGTGGCGGTGTGGGTATCCCTCGGCTGCGTGGACGGCCCTGGTGCTGGTGCATACGGTCTCCAAAGCCCGTTGGTGGACGCGGCCTTGGGGTGGAACCAGGGCAAGTTCCATACCGACGCAAGCGAGGGCGGTATTGCCCCTACAGGTAACAGGATCCGGTGTTGTGGGCTTGGGAGCTGTCGACGCCTTTCTCCAGAAGTTTGACAGTCGGCGGCTCCGCTGGGACGTCGACTGCCAGGGGTTTTGGGGTTTCCAAGCATATTGGGAGAGCACACGGGGCCTGCAGCCGGAACCGCGCTGGGCTCGGCAGCTCAAAATCTCCTGGTGTTGTGAGCCGCAGAGCACAGCGGTAGGCGGGGGGCCAGTTGAGTGATGCAGCAATGGCACTGAGCTCTGCCAGAATAAGTTCTGAATTTGAGTTTTTCACCTTGTGAAGACCAGTAGCTAGTCTGATGATTCTCTGTAGTTGTTGCCATTATTAACAAATGGGACTATGACCTGCACGACAGAACAATTCATAAGTAAAATATTACAGACAGGTTGATAATTCTTCACAGTGAGCATTGTACCTTTCTTAAAGCAGCTGGTTCCTCTTCTGGGGCAGTCATAACAATATGTTTCCCATCTAACATTACCCACAACACCTTGCAAACCTGACACCTAGTGCAGCACTTGTTTCAGCCCTTTCAGTCGCATTAGGCCAAGTTATGTATGTAGCGCCTATGTCACACAAGGCAGATATAATCTGTAATATCGATGAACTTCACCAGGGTGGGCAAAGAAGCGCAATGCAACACTGCGAAAAGTATCCGGTGTAGCTAGAATCCAGAGAACCATGAGGACCTTGTGACGGAAATCCCTTCCAACTCGTAGAATCTCATCTCTGGCTGTCAGGATTTCAACTAATTCCTGGCAGAGGGTCTGACAATTCCAAAAATACAAACTTTAAATGTACATTCAGACTTACACCACTCATCAACCGCATACTAAGTGTCAATGCGTACTTCAAATTAAGATTTTGACAGCCTGAAGTGTCTTCTGAATGTCGGATCACGGAAGTGGAGGTATTCATCGACATCTACATATGTCCCAAAAAAGGGTTTCTCCAATTGCTATTAAGAAGAAAAGCCATAGATTAATTAGAACTAAAAGTTAAACAAAGAAACCTTGTAAACTCTACTAGGGTGATGTACGCCAGACCACGTCTCGCGTAACAGGCTTCGCGATATCTTACGAAACACTGTTGCGCTGCGACGCGCCTGGCATACATCTACCTAGGCCTGCGGCGCTGACACCCGAGTCGGGCAAAGGGCAGAGTCGATAATGGGCCTGCGGCCCCAAAAGTCACAAATTTTCCCCTCGGGGTTTTATTTTGACGAGTAACCCCACCAGAGACCATCAAATATCCGAGGAAAAACATTGAGATCTTTGAGGGTCATTTCCGTGTGAAAAACGCCCTCTTGCGTCCATATGGTTAGAGATAGAGCCAAACGGACGAAATTTTCGCCCGAAGGGCTCTACTTTGGTGAGTTACCCCTAAGGAACATGTAAAACATAAATAATTCAAAACGTTATTTGTGGGACGTGTGGTTTTTGATTTCGTTTAGATCCAATTTTTGAGCTAGAATGCCTTTCTTTGAACTTATTGAATTGTCTTTTTATGACACAAAACGACCCTGAAAGTCCCAGGTCGCTAGATCAATTCGTTCTCGAGCTGTCGTGATGACACACAGACGGACAGATGCGAAACTTTTTGATCATCACTGGAGTAATAGGCTTCGCTAATCGCTCAGCCAAATAGGCTTCGCTACTCGCTCAGCCAATAATTTCTTTTGTAATTACTGACTATTTTTTCTTTGATGATCCTAAATGTTGGCATTCTGACGGTGCCTGAACCTGGCGTTTAAAGAAGAAATTTTAAGCCATACCCGCTCAGTGCACCGAGAGGTACAAGAACCGCAGGCAGCTCAAATCCTCGGTAGCCTATGGGTAAATTATAAGTATCGGTCATGGCGTTTTCAAAATCTACGAAGCGTTCAAGCCAACCATCGAGGATTTCGGCACCTTAAACTACAACGCACACAGTCAAGCCGAGCTGCTGAATACTCATGCCATGCAGTCGAGTGACGCGTTTTGATGCCAACGCACTTCAGACTCGCGTGTCAAGATCAGCGGAAAACTTACGTGGGTCTCCAAATGCGCGTCTGAACTGCGTGGGACTTAAAACGTACCGCTTGACTGCGCGAGTAGCAGCTGATTTTAACCCTTTGTCAGGGAGAAAAGGGTAGGTGAGATCAGCACGCGATAATGTACCCGGGGGTTAAGTCATCGCGCGATTCCTGAGGGTAGAGGGTAGCCTGATCGCCTGACACTTGTCACCTGTGACCATTGGGCTACAGCTATCACTGAAGGCAAATGGCGCGGGCCCGTGCCACTAACCGCCAGACTTGCTCGGCAGCCGAGG
>NW_026267410.1:207974-212338 GCF_000697945.3 Frankliniella occidentalis | reverse complement strand
TGGGGGGGTACTTCCTCTGACATTTTACGATTGGACGCCTCCTTGTACGTCTTTATGTGCAACGTGGTCATTTTCGCCGTATTTTCGTCGAAAAAAGCACTCTACCGCCCAAACGGTTCAAGATAGAGTCAAACGGACAAAATTTTCGCCCAAGGGCTCTACTTTCACGAGTTACCCCTTAGGAGACCATAAAAAAAATATTTTTTTTCCACTTTTTGGACCAACCCTTATTTCTTTGTCACCCCCTTTCACCCTCTTAGGGGTGATTGCCAGGATTTGCACCAGGCGTTTCGTTGTCCAGGAGTGACCCCTAAGATACCCTGAAATTTGCAGACCTCTAGCTCATCTCCTTCCTCTTACACGGACGACGGACAGACGGACAGACACGAGAGCGGTTGCATAAGCCCGCTTTAATGCTTTTTTAAAAGCAGAAGGGCGGGCTAAAAAATTGGCGCTCGAGTCTGGTTTTCCTGCAAATTAAAGAAATATGCGTCTCCGCTAACCTCCAGATGCACTTCCAAGACGACAGAATAACTTACGTTTACGGGGAGTCCTGATACTGACCGCTCCGGCTGGGGTTTTTTTATGCATTGCCCCTGCATCAAAGACTACGACCGACTCGAAACATCAGCCTTTCTTCCTCTATCGTTGCTTAGATTACAGTTTTCACACTTTTGTCAAAATGCCTTCTGCTTGCCGTGGTCCTACCCAGAAAGGTGCCAGAGTGCCGTCGAAGGTCTGTGGCCGTGCGCGTCAACGTGCGACTGGTTTGGGGGCTGGTGCGAGGCTAAAAGGCCACCAGCCGATGAGGCACACGGGCGGTCGGGCCAAGTGAACTGTTTATTTACGTCTTGCATCTCGGCTTCGAATTTAATTATTCTTCGAATGAATTCTAAATGCTATCTCGCATACATACGTCAGGTCGACTAAAAAAAGAAAACTAAACAAGCAGACCCGCCCTTCCGCCAAACGAAGTTGCCAGCTCCGCTTCGCTCCGCCGGCAACTCCGTTCGGCAGGGGCCGGGCCTGCTTGGCCTGCCGGCGGCGATGGTCGGGCCTGCGGCCCGACCATTTCGGTCACGCGATTTGCTGAAGAACACGATCGAATGATGTAGCGGGCCTTCGGCCCGCTTAAACCCGTCGTCTTTGAGTTTGCCCCGCCGGCACGAGCAAGGGATGTAACGGTGAAACACCGCGACTACAACCCACCCTTCTGCTTAGAAAACGTTTTTTTGACGTAGTAGGGGGAGAGTTTCTTTCCTATTTTGCGGTTTTTCAGCATTTTTCTTAAAGTTATTGTTCACTCTGGCAATTTTTAGCTTATTTTCGTCAAAAAAGATCCTCTAAGGCCTAAACGGTTAGAGATAGAGCAAAACGGACGAAATTTTCGCTCAAAGGAGGAGTTCATGAAGAAATTTCTCCTTTTTTTTTGGCCTTTCCTGTTTTCTTCGATACCCCCTTTCAGCCCCTTAGGGGTGGCTGGCAGGATTTGCCGTAGGCGTCTTGTTTTGTGGGAGTGAACCTTGAGATCCCCTGGAAATTTGAAGTCTCTAGCACATCTCCTTCTTGTGGAACAGACAGACACACAGACAGACACGAGGTCGTTTGCATAAGCCCGCTGGATAGCTTTCTCAAAGCAGAAGGGTGGGCTAAAAAGGTCGACAAGAAAAGGTCGACAAGGAAAGGTCGACTTAAAAAAGGTCGACTTGAAAGAGTCGACTAAAAAAAGCGACCAAAACAAGTGGTCGACAAAAAAAAAATCGTTGACTCTAAATGTTTGTCGTATTTAGAAAAGGATTATTTGTAGTCACTTTTTGAGTACTCCTTTTAGTACTAGCTATATGTACGCCAGACCACGTCTCGCGTAACAGGCTTCGCGATATCTCACGAAACACTGTTACGCTGCGACGCGCCTGGCGCACATATAGCTAGGCCTGCGGCGCTGACACCCGAGACGGGGTAATAGGAGTGTATATATAAGTTTTCGAAATGAAGTCTTTTTGTTAACGATTTAATCGACCATTTCATCATTTTCTCCTCATTTTTGTCAAGAAATGCCCCCTAGCACCTAAACGGTACAAGACAGAGCCAAACGGACGAAATTTTCGCCCAAAGGGCTCTACTTTGACGGTTTACCCCTTAGGAACGCATAAAAAAATATTTGATAAAAATACATTTTGCGACCTTAGGTTTTTGATTTTTTAAAAAGTCAGTTTTTGAGCAAGAGTGCTCATCTTCGAACTCGATCTGTCTTTTTATGATACAAAAAGACCCTGAAATTCCCAGATTGATATCTCAATTCTTTCTCGAGTTATCGTGCGTACAGACGGACAAACAGACAAACAGACAAACAGACAAACAGAATGAAACTTTTCCGGTCAGTGGAGTAATGGGCTTCGCTAATCGCTCAGCCAACTAAAAAAATGGTTGGTCAATTTGCAGGTATGACAAATGGGGCCACCTCTTACAATACCTTTTCATCCATTCCGTGATTTGAATATCTGTGTTTGTATTTGTAGTCTGATGTCATATTTTCTGTATGTTTGTCCCAGAGCGCTAATGCATTATGTGGCCTCCTTACACTCTCCCCATCAAATAAGAGACAGATTTCATCCATACATGGTTGGGCTTTTTTGTCATCAAAAAATGTGCCCAACGCCATACAAGCTTCTTTTTATGTGGGATAAATTGGCCCCCCTACTGTTCGAATGTGATCGTAGCTAATTGTCTTGGGCACGTTCAGCAGTAGTGATCTCAATTAGTATTCACTTTCGTGTTCAGCAGATAGTGGTATCAAGCATAATCTAGCGATGAACCGTTCCTGCTTGTCTTTCCATTTCCCCAATTTTCTTGATTGCCAACACTTCTCCTTTTAGTTCCAACTATGTAGTTCCACGATTTCAAAGTACATTCAGTGGAGATACTCATCGGATGCCTCGTTCAATTTGAAAAATTCTGTTAGTGTTGTTTTCTCTCCTCTTTGAATTGCCTCCTCAAAACTATCCTCGTCCCACTTTAACCATTGATGTCCCTCATCGTAAATAGAGTAAAGACACTATAAGATTCGCATACCTCTGATATTTTTTTTTTAAATATTGAATTTCGTCCCATTTACCCGTTGTCCATCCTTGAGCAAGTTTTCCTCTGCCATTGAAGTGTAAACCTGATCTCCTGATTTATTAAGGTATAGACTGGTATACTTAACACTCTGCGCTTGTTGAGAACCCAACTCAGCATTAATATTACTTTCAAGAGATGATGATAAAAAGGGCGAGGAAGGTACTACCTGTTTATTTGTAAAAATCTCGCCTGTTTTAGGGTGTTTGTCTGTAACACCCTTACCCCTGCGCCTGTTGTGCACCGTACGCCCTGTTGTAACTGTTTCGTTAGAAAAGAGTTTCGGGTATTTAGACTTGCAGTGTTTCCCATCAACCATGCCAAAAACTTCTTTCCCTTGACGCTTTTTCTCGTGACACAAGTGGTGAAGGTTAACCATGCAAATTAAATCGTGTAGTTCCGGGTCTTTCTCTTTATCTGTAATTTCAGGTCTAATAATCTTGTCAATTTATTTCGACATAGCGAAGGAACACGGAGTGGTCCCTCGCCGGCGCGTCCTAATCGCTGGCCCGAGTCCTCCTGGGCGTTCCAATGGACCGCGGGGTGTCAGGGGTGCGTTGGGGCAGACGTCCGGAGCCCTCCCGGGCCGACCCGCGGAGGATCGGCGCTGGTATCGTCCCTCTAGCGCCGCGGGGGAATAAATGATCATTTTCGTTCAATCGGCGTTCGAATGGACCGCCGGATGTTGGCGGGGCGTTCGGCCCGGTGCCCCGTGTCCTTCTGGCCCGGACCGAGGCGAAACGGCGTTCGTCCCGTCCCTCTAGCGCCGCGTATATTGTTTCACTTGCTTCTTGGTAAGTCTTGTATGGCTCGTGCGATATGCGATAGTGGGCGGACGCTTTCCCCTCTTGCACGGTGGGCCCCTGGTTGACCGTGTCCCTGCAATGGCCAATCTCACATCTCCGTGCGCGCTGAACCCTAGAGTTCAAGTCAAATCGCTTCAGGCGAATGCCTTGCGAGTTGTCCTCGCAAACAAGCCAATATGCGCCTTGTTCTCGTCATTCTCGCACAGAAGCACCACCCCCTGGCTAGCCATGACTTCGCGAATGAGATCTTGCTCCTCCTCTGTGCTGTCCCGACGCAAAAAGATTTGTTCGCTTTTAGATCGTTTTCTGTGCGTCGTGGTGAACTCCACGCGTACAAGCCGCGACCTTTTTAAGTGTTCGCCAGATGTTCGCGCACGGTTCGCTGTGGAGTTCGCTTTCGGTCCGCCGAAGAGCGCGAATGTTACATTTCGCGAACATTGT
>NW_026267410.1:205268-207924 GCF_000697945.3 Frankliniella occidentalis | reverse complement strand
CAACTCGCAGCATTCTTGTGTTGTCGCCGTTGTCTTGCTGCCTTTTTCACTTCGCCGGATGGGCGCAGGCAGAAAACACTTGAAGCAGTGCGCGAGGGATCTCGCCTCAAAAATAGGACAAGCTACTTCATGAGGATTGCCATTTTTTGCAAAAAATACTCTGACTATAACATGGAGTTCAAAACACCACTTGGTGTCAGGCAAATCCTCCTGAAAAGCGGTCCATTTTGGATTTCCTGTCATAGTAATAAAGTATGAAGGGGCTTTAAATTCAGTTGTAATTGCCATGCAGTCCAGAAATCGATTCTTTCGATTTCTCTTAGTATGCGGAACACGCGAAGGCAAATGAACTACTCTTTCCAAGTCGAGAACTTTATTTCGACGAGCCGCCTACTCATTAATGTAGTCCATAAGTCTGATGTGTTTCTATGTATATTTTAAGCTGCTCTGGTTTTCGATGGAAATCAATATAACTATATTCACATCTCAAAGCAGCAGTAATCAAATACTGCAAGTAAAGCCTCTCGCCATGAAAGAGTGGATTCCATTACCCTTCCCAAATCTGAACTCCATACTTGTAATACTGTCGTAATGTTGACAGTTGCGGAAATTCCTCAAGATCTGCATCATCCCCTCTATTACACCATGAATATTCACTATGTAAATGAAATAGTGGATACATGAACATGTCAAGTGATGCTTTGTCTCCCCTGTTTAGGATGTCGGAGGCATCTCCTTGTCGTCGATCTCGGATGAAATACCTGACATCAAAATTGACACCAGGGGTTATTTCACCGTAGAAAACTGCACTGGTGTACTCGTTACTTGGCATATCAAAACTAGGATCCAATGTATAGTTCCAATAATAATTCTACATGCCTCTGTAACTTGTTCTACCTGCTGCGCGTGGATTTACAGCAAAAATAACATCACGTGCAGGGCGATTTTCGTCGGCAGCCGTCATTCTTTTCTCTCTTACTTTATTGCCTGCAGTCACGAAATTTCTAATCAGCTTATTTTGTGATCGGAGAAAAGTCTCCAATTCACGCATTACGTCTGGTTTTAGTTTAACTGCCAAACTTGAACATGCCAATCGTGCTGCTGCAACCTCTCCTGACATTTCAACAAAATACAGCTGACCTGGTTGTGCAATGTTTCGTTGCTCACTCGTAAAATATGAGTTATCAACCCATCTTAGTTCACTGTTTACAATAACAGTTAATACCCGCGAGAATTTATGCTGCGTATATTGCCTTGTAGGAAAGCCATTTGAAAGGCACGGTTGGTTGACACTAAAATCTGGCGCAAGGCGTTACCAATGTCGTCGTTAATTGCTGGTTCAGGTTCTTTGAATTTTGCACCTTGCTGGAGTTTGACTTTCCCTCTATCACAGCAGATTGCACTGATGTTTACATTGCGGCAGAACTCAGAAGTACGAAATAAGGCCGCGCAATAGTTAGAAGCAGTATTTAAGGGAGCGTTACAGGACGAAAATCAGTCCTTGACTCGTCATTCGTCATAAAACAACCATCCACACTTCACATATTTTTCAGTTTGTTCACGATCTTTGACGGCTGCGACTTCAACTCGTATGTAGACTGACGTGGTCGTTGTGTCCAGCTGCCAAAGTGTGCAGTGTGCAGTCCAGAGGAGAGGAGCCGTCGGGCTCCGGGGGTTCCGGGGCCGCCCCTTCTGCTCTCAAGTGCGCCGGTCTAGGGATTAGCGCTATAGCCCCCGGCCGGGGTTTCCTGGAAAGGAAAATACCCCGACTACCCGGGGCTCTCCAGGTGAACCGAAAGGCGTTGTGTCGATAGCGGACATGACCTGGGCGCCGAGGGTCAGGATGGACGTTAGCGGACATGCGGTACCTGGACGGCCGTTTAGGGGTACCGGTTGACGGCTAATCCCAGTGGGGGCCGCCCAGTGTGTCGTTTGCGGACATGCGGCAGCGGTCGGCGGCCGGCGGCGACCGAGAAGAAGCAAACCAACACTAGCAAACCTAACTCAATACAGAAAATCAGTAAAGATATTCTTAGATAATCATCTGTTCAGCTAAGTGTCTCTTAGAAATAATAAAAAGCCAACCAAAACTAACAAACCTAATTGAATACAGTAAATCAGTAATGGTATTATCAGTGCAGCGTTGCCCTTCGCTATCGCTCCGCGCAACGCTTTGGCATGGAGCGACGCCCATCTGAATTCAGGAATTGATTACTGTCGCAAACGACGATTTGCCCGCGAGAAAGTGTCTATTGCCTGATTGCCCGTGCTGGATCGCGCTCCTCCGTCAGACAGTACTAGCTGCTGACACGTTAATGTTTAGTTCAAGTGCTGAATTCATACTCTGATACCAACCGGTCGTCTTTGCCCTCAGCCCGAATGTAGAGCCTGACGGCCCCTAGGTAGGCCGACGCCGCCGCATGTCCGCAAACGACACACTTGGCGGTCCCCGCTGGGATTAGCCCTCCGCCGGTTCCCCGAACCGGCCGTCGAGGTACCGCATGTCCGCTAACGTCCATCCTGACCCTCGGGCCCAGGCCATGTCCGCTAACGTCCATACGCCGAACCGAAAGCGTACTGTGGTCGCTCTGTTCGTCTCGGAGCGACTTGAAAACATACTCAGGTCGCTCGTCCGCGCATGGAGCGACTCGATGAC
>NW_026267410.1:198589-201018 GCF_000697945.3 Frankliniella occidentalis | reverse complement strand
AAGTGTTTGGCAAATACCTTGTATTGCCTCTCAAGATTCTTTCATGTTCAGGCACTTCCATACAACACTGAAAGTTGGGGAGTGACTTAAGTTGCTCTTGGGAGAGCGACATTTTCCATCAAATTTGGTGACTCCTGGGGGAGTGACATTTTGGAAAGTCGCTCGTTTAGAGTCACATTTGCGACGTTTTCAGTTCCAAATGTCAATAATTTTGAGTGACTTTTGCAAACATTGCTTGATTACAGCGATGAAAACATACGTCGCTCTATTCGGGCAAAAAAGGTGACTCTCTCCTTTACAGTGAAGTTCCTTGTGGCTTAACAGTGCCGTTAGATCTTGGCAGTTGTTGAGAATCACTGTCACTGGGAGGTGTGAGAGTATGGAGGGGGAGGGGGGGGGGGTCAGAGGCGTTAAGTAAGGCTGGGATTAAGGTGAAAGTTGGAAAAGGTTACATTCACAAGGTTCATCATCTAGCTGAGCAAGAGATGAGAAACGGTCCCAACCCGGTCCCGATCAGCAGGCAACCCGGGCCCGACCCGGGCCTGCACCACAGTTGCGCTTAGCTGGGCGGGGGGAGCGTCTGTCCGCCTGCTCGCCCCCTAAGGGCAACTAAGGTGCAGGCTAGGGTCGGGCCCGGGTTGCCTGCCGATCGGGCCCTGGTCAGGACCGGGTTGGGACCGTTTCTCATCTCTGAGCTGAGCATTCTTCTGAGGATATCCGGCATCCCTAATTTGATCCCTTTTGTAGAACAACCATGGGTTATTATCTTTGCATTGTCTGATTGACTGTAGGTATTCAGACCCCGATGTAAAAACAACATTTAACCCTCCATAAATAAAAAAGTTAACTCTATAATAATCGGCAGCGAAACATATTATTTGCTTAGAAACATCATTTCTATCATTTTCAAAAATAGTTGAATCCTTTTCCCATTTTCTTTCTCAGAAATTATCTCGTTTCTCCTATCAGTCCTTCTGCCACCCGTCAATTTACATAATAGTGCGAATGATTCACACCTATGAATTACATAAGCTACAATCTGAAAAAAAAGTTCGAATTTTCACAATTCAAACGTACTGCATGAACTGTCATCAGTTCTTCAGTTTCAGTCATTGCCAACATAACAGGAGACAGTGGCAGGGCTGCCAAGCCCATGTCGTCATAACTATATATTCCTAGTGACCTCCACTATCAGTTCTTCGTCCCAAAACATCTTGTCCGGGTGAACAAAATTTTGTACATGGGATCCCCATACAACAATAAACTGACCTGTCCGTTGTCAATCGCAATTATTAATCTCTCATAAATCTCTCCAGCAACATGCACACTCAAAGGCGCTGTTCCCCAACCCGAGTTCCCGCAGCGAGCGACCCCCCTCCACCCGCCAGGGCTCTGGCGGAAGGCTCGACTGAGCGACGCGCGGGCCGCGCGTCGCTCCGCCCGACACTTCTGTCTGGGACGGGCTACGAGTAGGACGCTCCGCTCTCAGACTCTCCACGCTACCGCGTTCTTCCGCTTCTGCTGTGCACCCGCGCTACCCGCTTCCGAGCTACAAAGTTCCTTGTGTTTTAAAGACTCAATAAAAACTGGTTTTGCTCAACTCCTGACTTTCACTCGACCTCCTCTGCCTCCTAGTGCAACCGCGAGCCCCTGGCCCCGGTTCACAACACTGGTGGCAGCGGTCAAAGTTGGAAGATAGGAGTGAGTGGTGTCATGTTGAGATCTCTCACCCGGCAACTCAGAGCCAGGAATTCCGGGTGCACAAATAAAGAACAGATAGAAGTCCCTCTTCCCTCTCCTTTATCACAGGTCCGGCCCGAGGCCAGCAGCTAAGGCACGTTTGCATAGCGACGCCCTGCCTGTGAGATACCCCGCTGCGTTGCAGCATTCGCGAATTTTCGCGCCTTTTTTCCTTTTTTCAGGTGCTGCATAGGTGTGATGTGTTCAGTGAAAGTGTTTTGTGAAAGTGTTTAGTGATTTGTGAAAGTGAAGTTCTTTGTAGTGATTTTGTGTTGTTGAGTAAGCTTGACTCAGGATGGCGCGCAAGCAGCGTCCTGCTGGGCTGGGCCGCGTGCCCCGAGGGACGCGGTGCTCCTGAGCACGCGCTCCCGGCAAACGCGGCTCCCCAACGCCGACCGGTGCCGACGGTCTGAGAGAATCTCTCCGCCGTCCGCTGCCGGGGACGCTGCGGGCCCATCGGCCGGGGGACAGCGGGCGCGCCCTGGGCAGGCCGGCGACCCGGGTGCCTCGACTTCCAAGGCACCCGCGAGCCAGGCCGAGGCGGGAAGCAAGGCGCGAGCTACAGAGAGCCCCAGGACTGCCACGGAGAGTGGTGGGCCAGCGAGCATCAGCACCCGCCGCGTCACCCGCCGCGTCACCCACCGCGTCACCCGCCGCGTCACCCGCCGCGTCACCCGCCGCGTCACCCG
>NW_026267410.1:197003-198449 GCF_000697945.3 Frankliniella occidentalis | reverse complement strand
CGTCACCCGCCGCGTCACCCGCCGCGTCACCCGCCGCGTCACCCGCCGCGTCACCCGCCGCGTCACCCGCCGCGTCACCCGCCGCGTCACCCGCCAGAGCGTGCGCGCTGACCAAGCTATTGCTAGGGCAAGGAGCGTGGGCATTGTAGGGGTGACAGCAACTGACCTTCTGAAAAACTGACCTTTCCGCGCTAAACTGACCGCAACCACTAGGTAGCGCTAGTGTTCATTGCCGCGCAACTGGAGAGCAGATGTTCCGATGTATAGTTATTTGCAATCGATACGTAGGGGGACAATGCGTAAATTCGTGCAGTATTACTATCGTTTTGAGGGGTCTGCAATGGAAACTTGATGACTTGAAGCAAACAAATCGAGGAGAACTTTCGGAAGTACGAACTTCATATTTGCTGGATTGTTTAGTAAGTTTGTGATGCATATGATGTTTTCTCTGCCAGTCATTTTGTGGACGCCATGTTTTCATAGCGTTCTCAACGTGTAGCCTCGTCATGTGCCCGCGTTCTAAAAGCGAGAAACGAGATTCTGGAAGTCTAGTCTCCATTCAGGGCTCCCGCCTGTTGTTTTTGTTTTGGTTGTCGTAGAATTTGTTCAATTTTCAATCTGTTTTCACACGGTAGATGAACAATAAAAATAAAAAAGCAATGAACTTGTCGTTTAGTTTTATGAGCGTGTTGCAGAAATACAAGGATTAAGGATGTATGAGGTAAAGTCACTCCACAGTAAATGCTCGGATATCTGTCTTACTCCAACCAAAATTGAGAAGCGATTCAAATTATAACCTCTTCTTTTCTGGTGAGTTACGAGAGGAGATTTTGCGGATTTTGTCGGTCCGGTCCAGGCTAGTTCCAGTTAGTTATTTTCTTGGTCGGAAAAGATACGTTAACAAAATGAACCGAACCGACGAGAATCCGGCCATAGCCTAACATTCGCTGGTCATTTCGGCTAGTGCAATTATTGTTTTCGCCATTAACAATACTTCTTGTTTGTTCTAGGGACTGTCTAGTAGTGTGTAATTCCTGAGTAATGCCAAGAACAGGTGATGGTGATTCATACTATACAGTCAAAATTTGAATGCATCAGATAAATGGTTTGCAAAACCATAATGTACTTCAACGTGATTTACTTGTAAGTATCATTGAACTGATTGGGACAGGTGGGAACGAGGGGTACCCAACTCGACAAAATCGCGTACAAAGACTGGAAATAGGAATGACTGTAGTTGATTGTAATATATTGGTACGACTGTAAAATACTGTAGAGACTGTAGATAAGGAAATGATTGTGTGCGATTACATGTGACTGGAGGTGACTGGAGGTGACTGGAGGTGACTGGAAAGGGACCATACATATACCACGTGGACACTTTTTGCCACTTTTTGACTCCCCCCTCCCCCCCTGTGGACAAACGTGGACATTTGCCTCACCCCC
>NW_026267410.1:194653-196953 GCF_000697945.3 Frankliniella occidentalis | reverse complement strand
AATCGTGGAATTTTTGCGAACCCCCCCTCCCCCCTTTTTGTCCACGTGGTATATGTACGGTCCCAAAGTGACTGGAAGTGACTGGAAGTGACTGTAGTGACTGGAAGTGACTGGAGTGACTGGAAGTGACTGGGCGTGACTGGAAGTGACTGGAAGTGACTGGAAGTGATTGGAGGTGATTGGAGGTGATTGGAGGTGTGACTGGAGATGATTGGAGGTGATTGGAGGTAATTGGAGGTGATTGGAGGTGTGACTGGAAGAGACTATGGAGGTGACTGGAGAAGCTGCAACATGAGTAAAGTAGACGTCGGTAACACCGCGTTAAGTAGGCAACCTATAATACAACAGGCAGAGGTTGGCAGTTGACTGGAGTTGACAGGGTGACTGGAGGTGATTGGAGGAGACTGGAGGTGACTGGAGGTGATTGGAGGTGATTGGAGGTGACTGGAGGTGATTGGAGCTGACTGGAGCTGACTGGAGGTGATTGTAAAGATTGGAGAGACTGTAGACAGACTGGAAAAGACTGGGAAGATTGGAGTTGATTGTAAATGATTATAATATGATTATTTTGCGAAGTGTACGAAGACTGGACCAAGTTAGGTACCCCTCGGGTGGGAAAGCAGTACATAGATAGAATGTCAGTTGAACTTTTTACTGATTGTCATCATTGTTATAGAACAAGTCAAAGCTATAATCTATCGGCTCTTCCCAATATTGCTCGACCTCCTCCTCCTTCTTCTCTTCGCTACCTCTCTTGATTGCCTCCCACCACTCGCAGGCCCCCTCATACTGCTGTTCTTCGAGGTCAAACAATTCTGGATCTGTGAGAAAGAAAAGTTCAAGGATTACAACAGTGCAACTGTAAGTTAGCAAGATTTGTTTGGTTTTTCATGAGCTGAGAGTTCGAAGTAACAAGGTGAAGCATATAACCTTTCTTGAAAAAGAATCATGTATCTTAACTTTTTGCCCTGGAGACTTCTCCATGTGGACAGTTGCAAAAGTAAGATTCTTTTTCTGGGAAAATGTTACATTGTCCACGACTTAACTGAAACAAGTGTCTCTCTATTAGCCTAGTCATGATGTTCGAAGCAGAAGTTACGTATCATTCGCTTTGAACAGTAATGAACAGTGAAGAATCTAGTGCAACTAGCGATATGTACGCCAGACCACGTCTCGCGTAACAGGCTTCGCGATATCTCACGAAACACTGTTACGCTGCGACGCACCTGGCGCACATATAGCTAGGCCTGCGGCGCTGACACCCGAGACGAGTTAAGGAGAGGGTATAGGGGCACAGGGTCTTCCGGGCCCAAAATTTGACATACTCGAACCATTTGTCGGGGTCATATTACTCTAAAATTAGGGACATGAAACTTGTGCTGTTCGATAACGGTTTACATTAAAAGTACGAACTTTGACAGATTATGTAAAAATTAACGTTAAAGTGATACTAGATAATCTGGAGACCCTTAAGCCCAAAAGAGGGTGTGGTTCGACCCTTAATGTGTGGTTTAGGTATTACTCCGTTTACAATTCTGTGACATGAAGCCTTCCTAACGATTTAATACACCATTTTGTCTTTTCTACGTTGTTTCCGCCAAGAAATGACCTATAGCGCCAAAACGGTACAAGACAGAGCAAAACGGACGAAATTTTTGCCCAAAGGACTCTACTTTCACGAGTTACCTCTAAGGAACTCAAAAAATAAAAAAAAATAAAAAGTCAACTTTTGAGCTAAAATGCTCATCTTCGAACTCGATCTGTCTTTTTATGATAAAAAACGACCCTGAAATTCCAAGATCGCTCTCTCAATACATTCTCGAGTTATCATGCGGACAGACAAACAAACAAACAAACAAACAGACAAACAGAATGAAACTTTTCCGGTCAGTGGAGTAATGGGCTTCGCTAATCGCTCAGCCAATTATTGCAGCATCTTTAATATCACATGTTTTTCAAGATTAACAACTTGAATAACTGAAGTATTTGATTCATAGCAAAGCGGAACAGCATTGCAAGCTTCAGACTTTCATTAATATTGACTTGAGCAAGTACCCGCATGGAAAATTATGGCATCAGATTGTCATCAGTATGTCATCTCGCCGATTACAAACGGATGACAATCTGATGACAGTCTGATGATAAAACTGATGACATACTGATGACAAACGGATGACAAAACGCGAATAGGCGTTTGTCATCAGTATGTCATCATTTTGTCATCAGTTTATCATCCGTTTATCGTCAGATTATCATCCGATGACAAACGGATGGCAAACGGATGACACACGGATGGCAAA
>NW_026267410.1:192304-193661 GCF_000697945.3 Frankliniella occidentalis | reverse complement strand
GGTAACGGTTTTCATTAAAAGTTCGAATTTTGACAGATTGTTATGTAAAAATCAACGTTTTAGAGATACTAGATAATCTAGGGACCCTTAAGCCCAAAAGAGGGTGTGGTTCGACCCGTAATGTGTGGTTTGAGTATTACTCCCTTTACAATTCTGTGACATGAAGTTTTACGATTTAGTATACCATTTTGTCTCTCTGACGTTTTTTTCGCCAAGAAATGCCCCATAGCGCTAAATCGGTACGAGATAGAGCAAAACGGACGAAATTTTCGCCCATAGGGCTCTACTTTTAGGAGTTACCTGTTAGGAGCTCATATAAAAATATTTGCTAAAAAATATATTTTTCAACCTGTGGTTTTCGATTTTTTGAAAAGTCAATTTTTGAGCTAGAATGCCCATCTTCGAACTCGATCTGTCTTTTTATGATACAAAACGACCCTGCCAGATCGCTCTCTCAATTCTTTCTCGAGTTATCGTGCGGACAGACAGACATACAAACAGACAAACAGAATGAAACTTTTCCGGTCAGTCGAGTTATGGGCTTCGCTAATCGCTCAGCCAATCAGCCAAAAAGATTATAACAGAATATCGTAACTAACTCTCATAACTAAAATAGATAGTGTTTAATTGTCATCAAACTTCGTTTGCAACCTCCCCTTAAGGGAAGCTGCAAACCAAATTCGATGACAATTGAAGACTATCTATTTTGGTTATGGGAGAGTTACGACATTCTGCTATTTTTCTTCTGATATATATTTGATCGAGGGGTAGGAAACAAAAATCCAACTTTTAGCAGCTTGGTTGATTTTCAATCAGTTTTGAAATCTCTTTCCAGTGGTGTAGTCAGTTTTGACCTCACTTCAAGGATTCATACAGTTTTATATATACTCCTTCTCAAATACGCAGTTTTTGCCTCAAAATTATTGGTATCTGTAAACCGTTTGAGCCAAAGAGCCCTAAATTGGAGTGGGGTCATACTTCATGAATACCCTTTATTTTCTAGACAAAAACCAAAATCGGTTACCAGATCCGAAATCTTGGGTCGATTAGGTAACCATGACGTTTTAAGTACCCCCCTCCATTATTCCCTTCCTGCCCGCACGGTATCGCCCCGTGCTGGGACATGCGCGGAAAGTGGTATTCCCTCCTCTCCCTCATCTTGTTGTCATTCTACATTTATTATGATCTTAATAATCTATCTATAATCTTTCTATAATCCTATAATCATTCCATAATCTTAGAATCATTCTTATAATCTTATAATCAGTCTTATAATCTTATAATCATTCTTATAATTTCATAATCACGCTATAATCCTTATAATCTATACTCAAAAGTACACGGCTGAGGCGAGTTG
>NW_026267410.1:186571-187719 GCF_000697945.3 Frankliniella occidentalis | reverse complement strand
CAAACGGTGCCAGATAGAGTCAAACGGACAAAATTTTCGCCCAGAGGGCTCTACTTTCACGAGTTACCCCTTAGGGGACCTGAAATTTGTAGACCTCTAGCTCATCTCCTTCCTCTTACACGGACGACGGACAGACAGACGGACGGACGGACGGACGGACGGACGGACGGACACGAGAGCGGTTGCATAAGCCCGCTTTAATGCTTTTTAGAAAGCAGAAGGGCGGGCTAAAAACAGGAAAACACGACGATTAAGGTGGAGCTCAGCACCGTCTTATGCTTCGTCTTGGTCCAACATCACCCCGCCCCGCCCCGCCCGAGCCGGCGCAAGGGTGACGCCAGTTGCAGGGTATGCAACAGACTAGCAGCTGTGTGATTGATTCAATTGCCTACCCACCAGGCTGCGGCGACGCCAGGGAGAGGGGGAGCGGAAAGGGGGGGGGGGGTTGCTACTGCTGAACGATAGCTGACCGAGTGAGACGACCGCGCCCCGCGCCGACGCCGCCGCCAGACAAGTGCGGCATTGGAGTACGGCTGTTACAGCCGGTGCACAGCGAGACCGCAGAGGGGGGGGACGTGGTAGTTATACTGTACCGCATGCACGGGTGCGGGCGGGTTGCCTACTCGCCCCGCCCCGCCACTCCCTGGCATTCCTTGGTGCGACTCAAGGCGGCGGCGGCTACCCCAGGGGCCGCCCTGCTGGAAGTAGTGCTGCGTTGCCAGAGCGCAGAACGGTGCGTCGCCTAAGCCATGCACATGACGCGGGGCGCGGCCAAGCAGGGCGGTGACCGCCCCGCCCCGCCCCTGGAAGCACGTCATACTCACCATGATGCTCTTGTAGGCCTCCCTGCTGTGCCTGCACCTCTGGGGGTCCTGGTATGCCTCGCAGCAGGGGTCGTGGACCGCGCCTGGGAGCCCCGCCCAATACAGCTGGTACCCCACCGGGGCCTCGGACTGCGCCCCCAAGCGCACGGGCACGTAGCCAGTGGAGCGCACGACGCAAGAAAGCAGGTGCTGTTAAAATAAAAAATGGAAATGAATTGCATGAGCAGGCAGTCGTAATACGGTAGTCCCCCGGGGTGGGTGTCAAAATGTTCGGAAAGTAATGGGAAAGAAGCCCTAACCCCTAACCCATACTAAGCGAGCGCA
>NW_026267410.1:185956-186521 GCF_000697945.3 Frankliniella occidentalis | reverse complement strand
TAACAATAAAAACGGTCCAGTACTGACTGCTAGTAAGTACATGTCACAGTAACATCACAGTAATATCAACTTACGAAAGTTAATCACAGTTGTGCTGTCCGTAAATGCCTGGACTGACAATGATCATTTTTAATAAATAGAATGACATCTAAAACTGTTCACTAATAACGGCTTCTTCACTTCAAGTTCAACACGGTGTACAACGACTGCTTGTTCATGGCGAACTACAGCCAACCATAACTCAATGGATAACAGTTACATATCACAATTTCGGTCATATTCATCTGACGTAGAAACAAAAGTGGCCCCATATCACACCTTGGCAAATATAAACTACATAAAGGTCCATGTAACTACTTTAATGTAAAAAATGCTTCGTAGAAGCAACTGCTCCCAATACTAATAATAATACGACCAATTACAGAGAGAGAGATCTCCTTAGTGTTATGGCCATTTGCACACCAAATGCCTACTCTTGACTTGACTAACCGCGAGGCCTCTGTTGGCCCAAGGTTTTCGGTCCTTGCTTCACCCAAAGAATAGACTCACGGATAACCTCGGGCTG
>NW_026267410.1:185014-185906 GCF_000697945.3 Frankliniella occidentalis | reverse complement strand
AGTCGTAATACGGTAGTCCCCCGGGGTGGGTGTCAAAATGTTCGGAAAGTAATGGGAAAGAAGCCCTAACCCCTAACCCATACTAAGCGAGCGCAATGGGTTTTTCTAGCAGCTGCAATCTTGAGTCAAGCAGAAAATTTTCATTTTTACATGTTCAATCTTTAAAAACTCACGTCAAAGCTCATGAACGAGAAGGAAACTTCGAGAAAAGCTCCGAGGAAACGCTGTGCGCTCAATTACAATCCTTCAGCTACATGACGCTGTGCTTACATTAACTGTGGGACCCCCCCCCCGTGCGGGGGAAGGCCAACATGTGACACCAGAGCCAGACTCCAGACCGAGGTTATCCCTGAGTGTAGCCAAATGGGGGAAAATTTCAAATACTGCGCTAAATTTTGGGTCCGAAAAGGGTGAAAGGGGAAAAAATGCCGAAAGGGAAATTTTGAAGGCCGAAATGGGAAAAATGAGTGGACTAAAAATGCAAATTTTGCTGATAACCTCTCTCGCTCTCTACCTCCACCACTCACTGCCGCTCCGACGCCAACCGTGTGTCACATTTACCGCAAGACGTCTCTATAAAGGAGATCCAGAAGCGCTGGCCCTCGTTGCTGCGCGTCTGACGGACGTGGCCCTCCGTGGCCCTCCCACAGGACCGGGCCGTAGCGCTCCCGTTCGGCTTCACATCCCGCAGCCGGTGGAGCCGGTGGACCGCCAGGGTCCGCATGGGTCGCCTCCCGCTCCGTCCACTCGGAGACGCAGGAGAAGTCCTCAGCGTACCGATCCCCCAACATCTTCGGCCGACGGTCGAGGAGGGAGTAGTGAGCCCGCTGCCCATCGAAAAGCGCGCTCGCAAACTGAACAAGCAGGCCCGCCCTTCCGCCAAACGGAGTTG
>NW_026267410.1:177217-181199 GCF_000697945.3 Frankliniella occidentalis | reverse complement strand
CAAGCAGGCCCGGCCCCTGCCGAACGGAGTTGCCGGCGCAGCGAAGTGGAGCTGGCAACTCCGTTTGGCGGAAGGGCGGGCCTGCTTGTTCTTTTATATGTTTCTGTTTTACTGCAGCGGATCACCCTTATGTGAAACCTTCAGTTGTTTTGCCGTCTTCTACGAGGTAGAGGGGGGAGGGTGCGTTAGGTTCAGCAGTCAACCTGCCTGTCCCTGCCTCGGCCGACCCTCGACGCGACGTGAGCGGAGCCGAGCAGCAAGCAGGCAGAGTGGCAGAGTGAAGGCAGTTGCTGGCACCACCGGACTCTGGCAGGCCCACCTCCCGCCTGCTCTCCGTGATAAGTGGTTCTCCGCCTCCAGTCTTCTCTCCGCACGGCGCGCGTCTCATCAAACCTCTGCTTCGCTCCTTGGAGACTGTGGTGAGTAGTAGTCCACAAGTAACGGCCAACGTCGCTCTGCAAGGTAGTAAAGCATTCCGGTAAAGCTGACATGCAAAAGAATGCGGGGAAGAAGAAGAAAACGGAACGGACATCGCCATGCCCTTACACAGTGGCTTCCGTTTTCTTGTTTCCTGCATTCTTCTGCGTTTCAGCTTTACCAGAACGCTTTATTGCGAAGAACTGGTCTCTGTAACGTACAAAAGATTTGGTGCCTTCGCATCTGGGGATTTCACCAAGTTGGAAACGGATCCAAAGTAGATTTGTAATGCTTCCTGGACTGTTCCCGTATCAAGCATCTCGGCCAAGTGGGAATGCTGCAGAATGCAAGCAAACAAGAGACCGGAAGTCAAAATGTTAAAGCATAGCGATTTCCGTTTTCTTCTTCCCCGCAATCTCCTGCATTTCAGCTTTACCGGAATGCGATATTCTGTGTTTCACTCCATGTGTACGCCAGAAGACCACGTTTTGCGTAACAGGCTTCGCGATTTCTCCAGAAACATTTTCCGCTGCCTGACGCGCACACAGCTGCTAGGCCTGCGGCGCTGAGAAGTAATGTATTGGATAACTTCGGGAAAAGGGCGTTACGGCCCAAAGGGGATTCCGCTACTACACAATCGGAACCTAACAAAAAAAAAGCATGACTACCCGATCTGTTTCCTCCTGGACGCCGATTGGCCAAAGGTGGCTGTGGCGGTCAGCCAATGTGCGCGCAGAGGGAAACAGATCGAGCAATCATAGTAGTTTTCTCCTTTAAGCTCCGGTTGGCTTGCGTAATATCACCGCCACACCGACCTACTAGCAAAAGGTCGCTACTAGTGCGTTTCTGTTCGTCATAACAAAGTAAAGAACCCCTAAAAGCAAACATTTTAGACATTTTCAGTGGGAGAAGTGATTTGAGTAGAGTATTTCAGAGCTGGAAAGTGAAGAAGTGAAATGGAAGAACAAAACGCGCACTGCGCATGACCAGACACCCCCCGGTCCATCCCCTGCTTCCCCCACTCCGCGTGTGCGCATGATTAGTGCGCGTTTTTTTCTGTCATTTTACTTCTTCCCCTCCAGCTCTGAAATACCCTATAGGGCAGGGTTGGCATAGAGTATTATATTGTGCCTTATAGAGCCAAATTATTTTGTACTTCTCCGGTGCACAGTGGGAGATTTGACCTCAAAATTGCGACAAAAGTCAAAAATCTAAACTTTAGAATCAACCGATTTTTCTGTTTGATACCGGTAGATGACACCTAAAGTCACAATTTCCCTTCACTTTCACTTCACTTCGATCGCTTATGTTTCGGTTAGGATGTGTTTAAACCGACCCTTGCGCTTGCCTCCGCTCACTCGCCCCGTCAGTCGCTTTGGTAAAATGCTTCGAAATTGGGAAAAACAAGGTCTATAAGAACTGGAAGTGACATTACTTGGTACTTAAGTGTTGGGCAACATTTTAAGTCTTATTAATCATGTCAAAGACTTCCGAATAGGCATAAATCATAATTCTAAAGTTAGGATTTGGAGGTTAGGCGTAATCTTATTATATTAAGTTATAATTTGAGTTCCGCCGAGTTCCACTCTAACATTTGCACCAAATGGTAGCTACGATACTAATTAACGTATCCCGCTTGAGAACAGGTGCCACAAGCTGCCACCTTGGCGATGCTGAGCATTCGAAAATGGCCTTTTTGGGTGGAAGTGCTCGGATGGCTCTGCCAAAAATGTGCCATAACATGTAAAATGGTTGTGTTTGAACTCCTGAACATTTACCTGTTGCTGTACGGCGTTCATAGAAAAAGAACCGAAAACTTAGGAATTACAGAAACTTTTTGGGGGTGGGTTGGGTAGGGTGGACCAATTTTGCACTTTTCCGCTCTTTTCACTAAATTGGCAGGTTTTTGATGACATTACCCCCCTAGAAAACTCCGTAATTCCGAATTATATGTCAATCGTGGATAGATTTGACTTTTGTCGCGATTTTGAACCTAAATCTCCCAGTGCGGTGCTTAATTCAAAGTGCAAGATTTGAAGGGCGAAATACATTTATGGTGTATAACTATATTCTGTGAAAATTGAAGGTGTCTTTAAAGTGCGAAACTCTTTATTAATTTCGCCCTCATTGGAAAGATCGACAATATTTTAATTAAACAGAAGAGAGCAAATTATTAAATTAAATAGACCATTCCACCGAGTGTAGAAGACGAAGGAAAAGAATCATGAAGTACCAAAAACGGTATTTAAAAACAGTATGTAGATTATTTTTGTGCACCTCTGCAGCACTCCAACAAGTCCAGAATAATTATTTTTATCAAGAAAACTAGAAAATGTTAACAATTTGATTTGTTTGTCAATACTGTTTCCGGTGCTTTTTGATTCTTTTCTTTCTTCTTCAACATTCGGTAGAATGGACTATTAAAATGTAGATGGTTTTGACCCTTACGTAACAATGAGCTATAAGTGACGCTTAAACTAATGCAAAAAAGTTATTGATTCGATCGGAAATCGCTCTTATCTGGGTGACAGAGCGCACAAACGCACAGAATACTGCATGGAAGGTAAAGACTGCTGCCGACAGCCCGCCGCAGAGAAAGGAGAGAGGATGGAGGAAGGGGGGGGGGGGGGGCTGTTTAATAAAGTTGGTCAAGGGAAGGTCTTAGCGGTTTTTTCACTAAACTAGACCCCCACAAAGTAGCCCCTACGAACATGAGAAATCGGGCGCTCAAAATAGGGGTTTCGGTTCGATTTTGCAAACTAGGTGTCCATTAGGTGTCCACCTAGTGTCTCAGGCCGTAGCGAATTTCACCAGGAAGCAATCGGAGGAGGTGTTTGATTCCTCGCGCCCTTCAAGATGAAGGTCGGGCAAACCTTTTGACGGGCGGGCCAAGTCGGCCACCCCACGCGTTCACCCGGTACAACCACCTTAAGTAGGGGTTGATTTTGCTCACCCCGCCCCATGGGAAACGCACGTCGCAGCAACGTCGACAAGACGTAGATAGTCTAGGTCGGTACAACGTAGATCGGAGCGTTGCTGCGGTAGAGATTTTGACCGTGGATTCTAGGTAGATGCAACGTGAATTATAAGGGGTCGTTCTCTACGTGAACGCAACGTTGCTGCTATGTCGGGCAGACTATATCGCGGAGGAGGTACAATTCGATCTGTGTGGCTGTCTTTGCTTAGTCGAAATGAGGGCATTTGTGCCAAAGGAATAGTTCAGTTCAGAGGTGCCACCCGTACCGTACGGGTACCCAAGGGCACACGGCACACTTGCACTTGTTTCAAAAATCTAATGTACTGTGACTGGCCACTCTCTTCGGGCGTGTACGATGTGACAGGGGACAGGCTGAGGCTGGTAATTGTCCGGTTGTCAACACTGCAAAATGCTTGCAAAGAATAGGTTCGTATTGCAAACTATTTTCTTTGCAGCTTGCAAAGAATTTTCAAGCATCGTAATACGAACTAGTTCTTCGCAAGCTTACAAACTATTTCTTTGCAATGCAAACACATTGTTTGCAAGGATTCTGCCAGCTTGCAAAGAACTTCTTTGCAATACGAACTA
>NW_026267410.1:174622-176161 GCF_000697945.3 Frankliniella occidentalis | reverse complement strand
GCCGCCGGCAGGCCAAGCAGGCCCGGCCCCTGCCGAACGGAGTGCCGGCGCAGCAAAGTGGAGCTGGCAACTCCGTTTGGCGGAAGGGCGGGCCTGCTTGTTGAATTTCTGCGCCCGGTTCTGATATTCCGCGCGATTCTCTGACGATCTCAGGACTATCTCTGTCTGTGCCATTAAAGGAGACATTACAGCTCCGTGCTGTAACGTAGAGTTTAGGTCGATATTATGGCATCTTAAAATCGGCTTGCCATCAACGTAAATGCTAGGTGATTACCACACTCGGTAAAACCTCGCGCTGTCCACGTAGATGGGAGGTACTTTTTCTAGATAAATAATTTCTCCTACAGTCTAGGTAGCTACTACGAAGATTGAGCGTGTCGATGAACCTTCTCTCTGTCAACATAGAATCGACACAGCTAGCAGGTGGATGATGCATTTCCACCTCTTGACCCTTCTGGACGTGGATGCGACGTGGATTCTAGGTGAAATTTCCCACAGGGCGATCACGTTTCGGCAATTCTGCGAGAGTTTCCACGGATTTTTTTGCGCGGAATGCCTTCAGTCTTGTCCAGGATGACATTACGAACAAACTCAGACACTGGCGCACCCTTCCGACCCCCCCCCCCCTAGGGCCCGTCCAGGGGCCTAACTGCACCAAGCGTTAAAAAATGCCGTAAATTTGTTGAAAAAAAGTTTTTTTGGTTCCGTTTTCGGCTGTCTTGAATGGCAGGGGCGTTTATCTGTCAATCTGAGTATTGTCACGAAAAATTTGACTCAGAAACATGCGTCTTAGGGGCGGATCCAGAAAGTGGGGTTGAGGGGTGGTAGCTATCTGTGGGCCTGGGGTGGTTGGAGGGGGCGAAAAGCACTGCTAGCCGGTAGGGGACATTAAAACATTGAGCCCACGTCACACGGCGACCGCCGGCACTCAATTTTACCCAAGGGGCCGTCTTTAAATGATCAAATCATGATTCGTCAATTAAGGGGTGGTTAGAAAGGGTTGGAAGTTCGCAAGGGCGGTTTTTCGACACGGCATTATGTCGGCTATACCTAGGAGAGTACTTCCCTAAATTTTCAGCCGGATCCGACCCCCAATCGGTCAGGGGAGCGTCACAAAGCAACCTCTGTTTCCTAACCACACTGCGAAGTGGGGTGTCGCGATGCGTTAAGCCCCACAGCTCGCGAACCGTTCGAGATCAAGGTTTGCGCTTTTAGGGGTCTGTTGCCAACATATGAGCCTATTTTCCTGCCAAACGGCAACCTCCTACCTAATCACACTTCGAAATTGCGCCCTGTCAAAAAAGTGGTGCTTTAATAATTTTGCTCACGAGTGTATGTACCCGTAAATTCAATGTAACGAGTAGAATGTAACGGCATTACGCCTCGTTACGGACCTAAGCAATGATAACGCGTTACCGTTCCAGTGGGAAATGTAACGCGTCATCGTTACAGTAACGAGTAACGCGTTACAGTAACGAGTAACGCGTTACAGTAACGAGTAACGCGTTACAGTAACGAGTAACGCGTTACAGTAACGAG
>NW_026267410.1:167729-169142 GCF_000697945.3 Frankliniella occidentalis | reverse complement strand
AAACGTATTGGTCCCTCGGGGATAGTGCCTACTGTGACCTGTCGCATTCGTGTGTCTGTGTGCTTCTGCGTCCAGGCTTCTACGTGCTTTTGTGTGTGTGCGTGCGCGCGCGAGTATCTGTGTGCGTGCATGTGCGCACGCGCGTGACACGCACGCACACAACACGCACGCATCTGCGCACGCAAGTGACACGCACGCGACACGCACGTGACACGCACGGATCTGCACACGCGCGTGACACGCACGCAACACGCATCTGCGGACGCACGTGACACGCATCTGCGCATGCACGTGACACGCACGCGACACCCTTATGAAACGAAATTGTACCGAAACTTGTCCTGGGCAGTTCCAAAGTCTGTCCGATTGCCTTCGGACAGGCCCGGATGTATTCCAGGGCAGTCCGATGGGAGTCCGAGTCCGACCGAGGACTGCCCGATTTACGCCCGAGGTAGCTAGGGCAGTCCGAAAGGAGTCCGGTCGCAACCGGACTGCCCGGAGACAGTCCGAAATAAGTCCGGTGGGAACCGGACAGCCCGAAGACAGTCCGAATGAGCTAACTGCCATCTTCTGTTGACACGGCATAGTCTCGGGCTGGCCGAGCACGTTCTAGACTTTTGTATTTCTTAGACAAAATATTGAAACCAAGCAGCTATATTAGTCAAATATGAAATGCATGTGTCAACCTTTTACACATTACGTCTTGCTTGAGCAACGACTATCTCCTCAGTACTAAAAGCGCCTCTCGAACTATATAGAACAGAGGTACATTTTATTTGCATGCTAGTACACCATATTGATGCCGGATCATATAATAACTTAATTCCGATATTTTAAGTAATGAAACACAGGGGCATTTTAATTTGCAAAATTTCGTTCGCCATGCTCTGTACAGAGCGTATGTGTTATGCAAAAGCGCTAGCCGAAAACCGCATAACGATGCGCTGATTCGTTCGTTCTGTATAGTACTCGTCCTCGAAGTGACTGCGCGTGGCTGAAGAGGCCTTCCTGAGGCATACTCTCTCAGCCGTCAGCTTAGCTCAGTTGGAAAGAGCGTTGGTATAAGGAGCAGAAGACCGGCAGGTAGGGGATCGAATCCCGCTCGTTTTTTTTGTGCTACTCACCCGGACATATTTCGGGCAGTCCGGAGCACGGACTAGTCCGAAAGGCGCCCGGGCAGCGCGCTTCGGGCTGTACCGGAATCTTGCTGATTTTACTCCTTTTCGGTACTAATTTCGGCAAGTCCGGGATGTGGTTTCGGACTGTACCGCGGGCGACATTCGGACTGCCCGATCTTCGGACTCCTTTCGGTATAAAACGGTTTTATAAGGGCACGCACGTGACACGCACGGATCTGCGCACGCACGCAACACGCACGCATCTGCGCACGCAAGTGACACGCACGCGACACGC
>NW_026267410.1:167136-167679 GCF_000697945.3 Frankliniella occidentalis | reverse complement strand
GTGCGCGTGCACGTCAAGACTGTTGGCCAGGACTTCTCTTACGTTGTGGAGGTACCGGAGGCGCCGTTGTCGAGTGGTGTCGTGATAGAAGGGGACTTCGAAAGAGTGCTGAAATCTAGTGCCAGGGATGCCAAATCCTCCAACCCTGACTCTGGTGCCCTGGCGGTCGCGGAATCACCGAATGCGATTTGGAGGCAACCGCCGTCGCCGACGTACATCCCGTGGACCCCTTCTCTGATGGGAACTGTAGGAACCTTCAACTTCCGGTCATCAAGTAAGCTAAACACTGAAAAAAATTTAGATTTTACTGCACGCTAAGTCTGATAGGACTTTCACTGCCCATAAGTAGACGCGTTTTTGTGCACATCTCAACCGGATGCAGATTTGAATCCATCAAGTTACGAATTAGCATCCTTTTCTGGACAATGAGGTATTTCAATAGAGCGCTGCCCGGAACTAAGAAGAACAAAAGCGGATACAGAGACAGGTGGTAGGGGTGGGCGCGCGGAGGAGCGGAGGCCGGGTGGGGAGGCTACACTCCTC
>NW_026267410.1:163093-166741 GCF_000697945.3 Frankliniella occidentalis | reverse complement strand
TTGCACACTTTTCAGTGTTTGACTGACTATTTCTTTTAAGTATCCAAATGTTCGTGGCCAACCATGGTGTTTGACACTTTTAGGTGTTCAACTTTACTGTTAAAAACTTCCTTGATTCAAATATCCAGTCAAGTACTTAAAATTGTGGACCATAGTGTTGCGCACCTGCATGTTCACGCCAGTTGCTCTGGAAACTCAAGTGTCGTACAGTATGACAGTTAAAACTGCAGTACCAATGGTGCTGCAGTTAAAACTGTAGTACCATTTGTGTACTACAGTTAAAACTGTAGTACCTTTTGTGTACTACAGTTATAGTGTAGGACACGACGAGTACTAGAGTCCTTTGTGTAGGACCCCCTGTGTCCGACAGTGAAAAGCGTCATTTGTACTATCGGACACAAGGGGCCCTGCACAAAGAACTGTAGTATCGTCGTGTTCTACACTTAAACCTGTAGTACACAAATGGTACTACAGTTTCAACTGCCGTGCATTGGTACTGCAGTTTAAACTTTCATACTGTACGACACTTCAGTTTCCAGAGTGAACACTTAATTAATCAGTGTGGAAAAGAGACATTGAGTACGATGGGAATAAATCCAAAAATCTGAGATGCGAAGACAAGCGCCTTTGGTCATGCTTCAATATTTGTCGTCACATAACAATTCGGTTGAACAGCGGGCTCTGATGCTGCTCCTGATTTTTTCCGCCGTTTCTAAGTAATTTTGTTACTCTCAGCTCGTTACTGACATTTGGCAAGTAGACAATGATTTCGTACATCAACAACTCACTGCAAAATGCTTGCAAAGAATTATGGGTTCGTATTGCAAACAATTTTCATTGCAGCTTGCAAAGAATTGGAAGCATTGTAACACGAACTAGTTCTTCGCTAGCTTGCAAACTATTTCTTTGCAATGCAAACACATAGTTTGCGAGGACTCTGACAGCTTGCAAAGAATTTCTTTGCAATACGAACTTATACTTTGCAATACAAAGCTCGCAAATTCTATGCAACGTTGCAAAGAATAAAGTATGCAAGCATTTTACAGTGCTCCCTAAGTAGGCCGGCAACGAGTTCACGACTTAAAGCGAGTTGCGCGTGAGTTGAGTACAAAGTTTTCAAAGATCCTTTTTTTCTCTGTTTTTCCCTAACAGCAGTAAAGGAAAAGCATTCGAAATTGCTTCTCACAGAAGATAACGAGGGCTATCTGGCCTCTTTCGTGTTTTCCGTAACGGAGGCTTTCGAGGGCACCGTGTATGCGTACGCTGCTCCCGTCGGCCCCTCCCCGGTAGTGGCCGACCTGACGTTCGCTGCAATGCGCGCCCAGAACATCCTGACGGACGTGCGCCTCAGGGCGGCCGGCGAGGAGTTCCCTGCCCACAGGCTGGTGCTGGCTGTGGCCAGCCCCGTGTTCCGCAGCATGTTCTCTGGCGGCTACAAAGAGGCTCAGGCGGAGATCATCGACATCGTCGACGTTGCGTCTGCGCCCGTATTCCTGGCGCTACTGGACTATGTGTACTGCGGGAGTCTGGGCGAGTTGAACGGATCTCTGGAAGTTGTTGACCTTCTCGAGCTAGCTGATCGCTTCCTCTTGGAGAACCTCAAGAAGATGTGCGTAGAGCTGCTGTTGAATGTCGGGGTCGGCGAGGCAGTCGTCGTCCTGCGTGCTGCGCACGAGTCGCCGCAAGTGCCTGAGGAAGTTTTGACCCGCGTCACGGGACTCGTCCTGGAGAATCTGCCTGCGCTGGCCCTCACCCAGGAGTGGGCTGACTTGGGCATGGCGCACCCTGGGGTAGTGAAAACCTTGAGAGCGTCGCATTCTTATATTTCTACCCTGCAGAAGAGTCTTGACCAGCGCTCACAACCCCGCTTGCACATTCCCAAGTTAAAAATGGAGAGGTTCAGCAAAAGGAAGTAACATTTTTCATAATTAGTAGGTTAGAACTAAATTCCAGACGTTCTTCCGTTAACCTTGAGACATGTGTTTCAATATTTGAAAGAAAATTAGAATTTTTTTATTCACTATGAACAAAAATTGGTGTTAGTATTGAGAACAAACATATCTCTCTTTTCTGTAATGTAGGGGAAAATTTTAGAAAATTGTTAGTGTTAAGTCTTTTGAAGTTTCAATAGATGTTTTCAAGCGAAATAAAAAAAGGTTCGATGAAAACTTTTTCCGACAAAACTGCATAACTTTCGGACAGATAAATTTGCGAAACTGAAACGTTTTACAGTTCAAACCAGGGCTCCGTAACTAGTTACACGAACGGATGTTAGTTACTGGACGCTACAAAAACACATGTCGAATTGAAAGTTAAAGTTATCGTTTCGGAAATATGTTCGATATTTATCATACATGCTGTGGGAAAAAGTTGGACAAGCCGATTAACTTATTTCTAATGGACTACAGTAAAAGTTACAAGGTATAACTTTAACTCTTTAAGTAGCGTTAAGGGCAGATAAGTAATAAGTTACGGAGCCCTGGTTCATACACTCATAACTCAACAGTGTACACTGCACACTGCATATGCAGTGTGCATGGCGTGCACACGTCAGGTACAGTGTGCATGGCATGCACACGTTATATACAGTGTGTATGGGCATGCACACTGTATCCACAGTGTGCATGGCATGCACACGTTTCCACTATTTCCTTCCACATGAATAACTTTGGAAAGTGGATGACATGTTCAGTTTCCTCGTGGAAAGAGCTTTCAAACGAGCTACCATGTGATAGGGTTCAAATCGACCTCTACCATACCTTGGTTAACGTTACCAAAATATCACAAAATTTGGTAGAGGTCACACTGATAACTCAACAGTGTGCATTGCACACTGCATACCGCATATGCAGTGTGCATGGGCATGCACACGTTTCCACTATTTCCTTTCACATGGATAACTTTGGAAAGTGGATGACATATACAGTTTCCTCGTGGAAACAGCTTTCAAACGAGCTACCATGTGATAGGGTTCAAATTGACCCCACCCACTTTCCAAAGTTATCCATGTGAAAGGAAAAAGTGGAAACGTGTGCATGCCATGCACACTGCAGATACAGTGTGCATGCCCATGCACACTGTATAAAACGTGTGCATGCCATCTACACTGTACCTGACGTGTGCACGCCATGCCCACTGCATATGCAGTGTGCAATGCACACTGTTGAGTTATCAGTGGGGCCTGCATGCGCAGGCGGTGGTACTGACGCAAGCGTCCCCTTATCTTTTTAAGTGCCGGTAGGTTGACGTCCGAGACGGTGAGCCTGCACCAAATCAAATAAACAATTACATTAAGGTTTGTTATTTTTGTTTATCGAATAAAGTGACGAGAGTTTTTAACATTTTCTCACCGGTAGGTGTTGGCAAAGCCAACAAGTGCACTGCACTGGTGAAAGATGTGACGTGTCACTTGAACCCAGCGGGTAAATTGCCCTCATTTGCAATTCCACACACTGTTAAAAGCCTGCGAAGTATTTTGCTCCTTTGTAACTACGAAGCATTTACTTCGCAATTACAACGTGATGCTTTGTAATTACGCAGTGACACTTTGCAATTGCAAAGCGATGCTTTGCAGCGTTTTCATTGCTTTGCAATTGCAAAGCATCACTTTGTTGGCTGAGCGATTAGCGAAGCCTATTACTCCGTCTG
>NW_026267410.1:154308-158668 GCF_000697945.3 Frankliniella occidentalis | reverse complement strand
CGCGATACGCACGCATCTGGCCACGCACGTGTATGCATGTGTGTCTGCGTTCATGCAGGCGCGTGTGTGTTGGGGAGGGGGTAGAGTACCGTCACGTCATACTGACGCCCCCCCCCCCTCTTCCCTCTCTTGCTGTTGTTCGCCGGCAAGTGACTAGGAACTAAACGTTTTAATCCTCTAATCACGTGGCCAATAAGGAGTGAGTTTATTCTCGCCAAATGAATAATTCCGAACGAAAGTTTTGTTCTTTTGGTTTAGTTCCGTTCCAAATGAAACTGTTGCAAAAATTGTCGGTTTTGTTCCGTTCCGAACGAAACGAAACCGAAAGAACGAAACTTTTTGTTCCGAACAAAAAGGAGTAAAACCAATAATTTAATTCCGATTTTCCAGCCCTGGTTTTCTTTTGATAAATGGAAGTGCCCGACCCCTCTTCTTGATGTGTTCTCGATCATGATCTTCTGCACTTCGCTTCGATTCGGCACACTCCCCTCAGTGGCACATCAAACCAGTTGATATTTGCCAGGGCTTCGTTTTTCATAACTTCATTCAACATAACATTATTGTTATTAGTGTTGTTAGTTCAACGTAAACATTGCGAGAAGTATGTACCATTAGTGTGATTTAAGATTTATTTTAATTTTAAAGTGTTCTTGCCCGCATGGAAACGTATGGTATCAGTTTGTCAACAGTTTGTCATCTCGCCGATGACAAACGGATGTCAAACTGATGACGATCAGATGATGAAATTTGATGACATACTGATACCAAACTGATGACAAACTGATGTCAATCGCAAATCGGCGTCCCGTCATCAATATGTCATCAGTATGGCATCTGTTTATCAACCATTTGTCGTCGACGGATTACAAACGGAGGACAAATCGCTGACATACTGGCCCCAGCCTCACCGTACAAAACACCGCAATTCCCTCGGGTTAGTGAGATGTGTTAGGATAACATACTCTGTTGTATTTTGAAACAAAAAAGATATCCGAAAAGTAACTTTTGAATGGCTATAGCTAGGGGAAATTTAACACCACCATCGTGCTCAGAGCGAAAAGTTTACGCGGGGGACACATGCAGCAACCTTCCAGGCCGTAATGATCAGTCCACAGCACACCTTCAACATTGTATAGGCTCTTATAGACTAGGACATTTCGTGTCCAGCATTTTCGGTCGCAGCATTCTCCAGCGTCGAAAGCGGCCAGTATGTGAGCGGGTTGTCATCCGTTTGTAAGCCGTTTGTATTCCGTCGAAGACAAACGGTTGATAAACTGGTGACATACTGATGACATATTGATGACGGGACGCCGATTTGCGTTTGACATCAGTTTGTCATCAGTATGTCATCAGTATGTCATCAAATTTCATCATTGGACTGTCATCAGTTTGTCTTCCGTTTGTCATTGGCGAGATGACAAACTGCTGACAAACTGATACCATACGTTTCCACGCGGGTGGTTGTGACAGTGCAGTCGGGTCGACGGTTTTTGTCGTCTGCATGGATTTGGGTATGACACACAATTTACACAATTTAATATGTCCAAACACTGTCTGAGCATTGGGTAGGGTTAGGGTTATAGCTGGCTATAGGCTGCCAGCCTAGCCTAGGCTGCTATCAAGTGGTGAAATCAATGCTTTTGTGTTGGGTTCTGGGAAGAAGAGCAAAGTTACCCAGTGGCCTTATAATATTGTGTGCAATACAAACCATCTCACCCAGTCATTTCCAGTGCTGTTGCACGGGTAATTAAATATAGTACTAGGTAATTGTTCAGTAGTTATTGGAGTGGTAGATCTCCCCCGTATTTCGAGCCATATGGTATGAGCAGTACCTACTATGGAACAATTGTGTTGCAACATTATCACTCTGCATTTCTTTTTCATGCGTGCTATCTTAATTAATTTAAATTTTTAATACAGTATTGAAATTAGGCCTTAACTTGTACAAGTGTCACATATAACTTGATTGGAGGAGAACGCCAACTGAAATAGTAGTCTATAGCAAACATAAAACTGGCCCTTATGTTGGCTCATTAGTAAATTGTTTTGGGACATACGCCACACTGTCAAAATTTCTGTGGACATTCGCCTCTTTGTCACATTTTATTTCAACATGAAATTGGCGAATGTCTCTTATCTCCTCTACTATGCATGTTAACCACACAGGGTAGCAATCAAAATGTAACATATCAAAGAAGGAATACAATATTTAACATGTACAGCTCTAGGTTGAAAATTCTATCTTGCAGATCAATTACAAACCTAGTTTGGCCTCTCCTGTTAAATTTTTATTTTTGGACATACGCCACTTTGTCAAAATTTGCCTGACTTAATTTCAGGTCCTGAGCAACGCAGTGGACTAACGGAATGTTATTTGGTACATTAAATATGTCCCCTTCCATCATTTGGATCACGTTGACTTCTGAAATTCGTTTAGATTTTATTTCGTCTTCTTTTAGTTCAATATTTTGGTTTTATTTTGATTTACAATCACATTTATTTGCTTCTATTGCAGACATTCTTGTGTTTAGGTTATCAATAGTTCTCTTAAGGTTTTCTATGGTTTCTTCAAGATGACAGCACTTTTCTTCAATGTCAGACCACACTTTGGAGTGCCAGTGCCACATGTAGAGTTGGGAATCTTGTCCAACCCTAACCTGACTTTGCTGGTTGATAACTTATGACAATTTCCACATACAAATTTTTACTAGTAGAAGAATATAATATAATTCTAACTGCCGATGAGGAGCAGAAACAATCTTGATTTTAGGTGTAAAAGAGCATAGAGAACGTTACCCCAACGTCAATAAAACCAACCCCCGCAAAAATGAAAGAAAATGTGTGATACCAGATAATTCATTGTTTTTGTTTTTTTTCAAGTTTAATAAACAAAAACCACTTTTTACGACCTTTCTTAATTTAAAAACTCCAAGAGGGATTGCCCTAGGTACATTTTCGATAATTGCAAACGAAAGAGCATGAAAAGACGATTTTTTTCATGCTTTGGAATCGGTCCTCAGATGCCTGGGTCTCCGCTGAGCCGCCTGAATCTTTTCGCAAATTGAAAAAAACACCTAAAATTTGAGTTTTCTCGAGGATAGAGGCTACAAATGGCCTCCCAGGCTCTAATGGACCTCGGAAATCGATTCCTTGCGTCAAAATACGTCTATACACACACTGACCACGTTCTTGAACCAATTTTGAGCGCCGCTAGAATTTTATTCCTAACTAAGCAAAAAAAGACCTGAAAATGAAACTTTGAGAGCTTTGCGCGACCTCTAAATCGATAGCTAAAAATCCTAAAAAAATTTACAGAACTCAGGTTTAGGTCTTGGACCAGGAACTGCATAAATATTTGAAGGAATCAAAAAAAATTTTTTTATTGGCACCCTAACCACTGTCATAAACGAGAACATTTAAAAGTTAAAATAAATCCTAAATCAAACATATGGCACATTCGTTACGCTATGTTTACTTCTGGTCTGCCTGTAATCGCCTTTCTAAGTATCTGCACTTCTGCAGAACTTATTGGCACAATCAGAATCACCTTTACAGCTTTACAGTCATACCGCTAGAGGGCAGCACATACACTGCAAAACCTATCGACGTTTACTTTCGACAGCTCGATGGAGTGCAAGTAATGCAGCAGATGCTATCCCAGTCAACAAAGCAGCTCCCATTTACTTTCGGGAGGCATTGGGGATGATCCTATGGGAGTCCCTCACGCGTACTACTGGGACGTCCCGAAAGTACATGCCACGAATTTCTTCAGGACGTGCTTGGCAGCATGTCCTGATTCACATCTAATTGGGAGGCACTTCTGATTGGATGTACTGAGAAGTTGATCCTCAGGACATGCCAACGGCGGGGCTTCGAAGGGATGTCCCACCGAGGTGCTACTTAGCATGTCCCCAGACAGGACATACGATCCAAGTACGTCCTCAGGTGGACCTGCCAATGTGCTGCTAGTGATGTCCCACCGAGGTGCTACTTAGTACGTTCCCAGACAAGACATACCATCCAAGTACGTCCTCAGGTGGACCTGCCAATATGCTGCTAGGGGCGCAACAGCAGGGTTCTACCCAGCATGTTTTATCAAAGACATAAGACGAGGGAGCTTCCACAGAATGTCCCGACGATACTGCCCCGAAGGGCATCCTTTAAAGGTTCTGCTTACTATGTTCTCGAGCGAGTAGAATTTTATGTAGCTACCAATTTCTGACGGCTTATTTAAGCAAAAGTGGTAATTAGGTGTATTGTTTTGCTAAATGAGAACAAAAGTTCACACTGAACTGAAACTGTGAAAGTAAGGATGTTTTTAAAATTTAAATAGGATTAAAGTTGGAAGGGTTGTGGAAAA
>NW_026267410.1:153417-154258 GCF_000697945.3 Frankliniella occidentalis | reverse complement strand
TTTCGTGAGGTATCGCGAAGCCTGTTACGCGAGACGTGGTCTGGCGTACATCTACCTTGTAATTGCAAAGTAAATGCTTCGTAGTTACAAAGGAGCAAAATACTTCGCAGCTCTGCAAAGCAAATGCTTTGTAGGAATTTAACAGTGCAGGCTTGTCGGTCACCCTCAAAGCTTCCTCAAGCCGCTTCATCCGTAATTCAAAGGCCAACTTATCTCTACTTACCTTGTCCTTAATGGCCTGACGCTGACCCCATGTTGCTTTTCTGGTCGGCCGAGGACCTCGATCGCCTCCTGAAGATAGCTCTCTGCTTCCCGCCTGTCCACCTCCGTAAAGTCTGGATGTTCAACCCTACGGACCATGGAGAGAGGTGCAAAGAGGTCCTTCCTCAAGGTGTGGCTTGACAAGCTTTTTCGAGAGAGAACGTAACGCTCAAGGAGCGAACACTCACACAGCATCCATGGTTCAAAATCAGACCCCGCCAAGTTTTGAAATGCTGCCAAAATCTTCCTGAGGCTTTTTAGAACGTCAGCAGAGAAGTTAGCGTTGTTAAAAATTGCATTGACTATAGCTGGCAGCGGTTTCAAAGACTTGGCTCGGGTCTTAACTACCGGGGGGGGGGGGGCACAGGCTTGAGGCAGTGGGGAGGGAGAGACTTGATTAGGCTGGTCGTAAATTTGAGCTGGTGCCTGGTCAGTTGGAGGGTTGGGTGTTAAAGTGCAACCTAACCTAAAGATTAGGCTCTGACATGCAAAACAATGTATTTTATTGAAACCTGCACAATTTTAAGTACTGGTATGTTATTTATTTTTTAGCAGATGATACCTTACAAACATTTTGACT
>NW_026267410.1:143271-144833 GCF_000697945.3 Frankliniella occidentalis | reverse complement strand
AAGAAATGCACAATAAAATGTTAGTAGCAGTATTATAATTTGCGCCTACGCCAAGTCGGCGCGACGTCGTTGCAACCCAGTAACGTCCTGAGGAGCTCCCCAGGTGGTCCCCGGGAGGTCTGGGCGGTGCTCGGCACCCCGTGGCATGACACCCTGTTCCTCAAGCCGTCCTCCTATCTCGTCTCCGTGGCCCAGTGGGCAGCATGGTCGGCCAGTAACCCTGAGGTCGCAGGTTCAACTCCCGGTAAAGTAAGGTATTTCATTACATCATTAATGCTACCCGCCAACAAGGTTTACTGAAGAGCTCATCCAATGTCAATAAGCGTCAAAAGACCGAAGAGGCCAAACAGGAAAAGAACCCAACCAAACGAGGAAAGAATAAGGAGCGGAAATTAAAAGCTGCTGAGACTGCTCCTGCTGCTCCTAAGAAGAAAGAATCAAAGTCTTCAAAAAAGACCAAAAAGGTACGTTAGCAGTAAGCTATGGACATGTTAACATTTTCTTGTTGAAATTTTTATGTACCATTCACAGTAAATGAAAAATAATGTCTGCTTGTTATTGCTACTCTCATATTGTCTTCTCAGTTTCATTTTCCAGAACTCCCTCTAATTTCCATGATGTGTTTTTGTTTTAGGTTGAAGATGCGGTTGAAGATTTCCTACCAGACCCCCATAACACAGACAAGGTTTGTTGCATATCTTGACTCACTTATTATTCAAAGAAATCAAAAGTTTTAAATTTTCAATGCATGTGTCTTCAATGTCATATGACCAAAATTGTGCCATTCTATGTCACTTATTTTATAATATTTATGATTTGTTCCAATCAGGCTACAGACCTGTTACAGAAAGGGTCAGCTGACATTTTTGCGCAATTCTCCTCTCCAGAATCCAGAACACACTTTTTTTCTAACATTTAAATTATGATTTGTTCTAATTAGGATTTAGACTTGGAAGAGAAATCAGAAGCTGGAAAATCAGAACAACCACCATCAGTTGGGCAAAAAAACTTGGAAGAGACATCAGAACCATCAGCAGCAGTCATGGAAATAAAGGATGAACTAATGGTTTGTAACATTTAAATTATTTTTTAAAGTTCTTAATTCTTCTCTGTGTCTGTAATGACACCACAATTCTTCTCACTAGAACTCACTATTTTACTAACATTGAAATTTATGATTCATTCTCATTAGGACTTAGACCGCCTGGACTCAAATAAGAAGTCAGATGCAACAAAACCAAACAGAACATCAGTTCCCTCCAACAGAAAAAAAGACTTGGTTTGTGACATTCTTATTAACCATTTCATTCAAAGAAATTAAGTTTCGATATTTTCAATGATTTTGTATCATATGATGCTACTAAACTTCATTTCTATTGCAACTCAATTATTTTCAATATTTATGATTTGTTTTTGCTCTAGCTGGCTGCTGGTGGTAGTTCAGTCGAGAGTCCAGTCGTGTCTTGTATTTCAAACTGCGTGCCGCCTAAACCTACTACTAGCTACACTCTAAAAAAAATTACAGATTGTTGTATCAAATTTGATACAGTTTTCTGTATCCG
>NW_026267410.1:142804-143221 GCF_000697945.3 Frankliniella occidentalis | reverse complement strand
AACGCACCTTCAAGGACCTGGGGCAGGGTAAGCGGGCGGCGGGAGGAAGCACCCTCAGGAAATGAAATAAACTCGTATTTTCATAGAATGAACAAAACTAGAGATAAACTCCCGCGCCAGCCAGACCGCCAGCAGGAGGCGAAACGCCAAGAAAATTTTGTGCACAACCAGGAACCAGGAACCTTGCAGGACTCGGCCGCGCGGCGCCAGCCCCGAGGGGGAGAGAGAGGGGGCGGGGACAGACAATGGACCATTTTATTTTTAAATTGTGAACTACAGGATCTTAACGATCTTAACGAAAGTGGCGGACCCCGGGACGGGAACGTGACGGCGAGAGAGACGAGGGCTCCAGCGAGCGACGCACTACTGCTCACGCAACTGCTTGCTCTTTGGTAATCAAGTTAGATTTAATCTTTT
>NW_026267410.1:130910-133134 GCF_000697945.3 Frankliniella occidentalis | reverse complement strand
GTCTGATTTGAAGGATTACAGATGATTTCAGCGGATTTTACCGGATTTCGGCGGATTTTACGTGATTCCGGCGGTTTTTACATGACCTTCTAGGGATTTCAGTTTTGTATTAATTTTTTTTAGAGTGACGAAGAGGTTTGTTCTCTATGTCACTCTCTTGCAATGAATTTAAGTTGTAATGAACTTTTAACTGTGTTTTTTCTTCTTTTGTTTTCATATGAATTCTACTTAATGATTGCAGTTCTATGTATGCACAACTGAAATGTGCCGCAGCCAGTTCCAGGTATTTAACTGTTCAGAAATATTTATGTTACTTATTTTTCCAAAATTGTTACTAAGTGGACCAAATCTTGTTGGATTATGCCCTCAGGCTTTAGAGGATCACTATAACCATCTCGAAACAGAGTTGAGAGAGGAGATAAAGAAACTAACGAAATCCCAAACTCAATTTGATGAAATGCAGAGCACCATAGATAGCTGTGACTGTATGTTCAATTATATGACTTCATTATTAAGAGCGGCTTTGGTCAATGGTTAATTTTTAGGTTATTTTTTTTTTATCTAGCTATGATCATGGCACTCAAGAATGAGGAAGAGAGGAAGAGGTGTCCTCTAGAATCCATGAAATTAGCTGTCAAGGAAGCTGATGCTGAGGGAATAGAGGTTCCAGACGGTCTGGTAATGTTTGCCAACACACTGAATTCTTTATTAGCACACTGTTAAGATTAATTTTATAATGGTTTCCCTCCACCCCAGGTTTACATTGGCGGCGGAAAGTTTTTGGAGAAAAAACAGGTTGCAAAGGCTGAACATGAAACATCATTTAAAACAAGAATGAGTGCCCTTCTTCAACTGATTTTAGGATCCGACTTAGGAGCTTATGGCCTCTCAACATCAAATGATAAAATAGCCATACAGCAGTACCAATTAGATTCACTTTATGGTAACTATAACTAAGCCAAAAAATATTAAATGAACATGTTAAAATATTCAAAATTCTAACTGATGTTTTTTTCTGCAGCATTATTAAATACGATGAAGTGGACAAAGAAGTGCCCCCTTCCTCAGAATTTCAATAAAGATTACGTTCGTAGGCAAGCAGGAAAGATTTGCTCTGAAGCTTCTGCTGGAAAAAATTAACCTTGTGCTGCACCAGACAATGGGCTAGCACTGCACGAGCTTATAAGGAAAAGGAAAAGTCAAGAAGACGTGGGTAGCAGGAGAGAGGATGAAGGTAACTTGGTAACTTATTCTTTTAGCAAATCTTTTTAACATTACCTTAACACAAGTAACAATTCATATTTTATTTTCAGATTAAATTTCTTTCCCTTCCCTAGCCTGCAATTCCTGTACTACACTGCAGACTGCTATCAGTATATTAGGCAGGGCAGTTAAGACGGTCCAAAGTAAACATGGCGAAACGAATGTGCCATATATGTGATTTAGGATTTATTTTGACTTTAAATTGTTCTTGTTTATGACAGGTGTCTTGTCGACGATGTTTGTTGTCTGCGTCGATTTGGCAATCACACATGAGCCTGAACCTAATTTACTGTATCAAAACACAGTCTATGTACTGGATGGATTTAGGTTATAGCCGCCCATAGGCTATGCCAGCCTAGGCTGCAAGCAAATGATGGAACCAATGCTATTGGGTTCTGAGAAGAACAGCAAAGTTACCAAGTGGCCTTATTACACTATTGTGAGTAATACAAACCATCTCATCAGCTCCTGAGTGAGGTGCTGTTGTTTCGGTTATTTGCTAAAGTAATAGGTAATTGTTTAGTTGTCATTTGAGTGATAGGCCTCCCCCGTATTTTCAGCCATATGGTGTGGGCAGTACTATTGAACAATTATGTTGCAACATTATCACTCTGCTTTTCTTTTTGACAAATAAGTGCTATCTTAATTTATTTAAATTTTCAATACAGTATTGAAAGTTAGCCTTGACTCGTAAAAGTGTTTCATATTTTTTCATTGGAAAACAACGTCATTGATTGGCATTCTACAAGGGATGTCAATATTTTGCGTTCTTTGAAAGCCAAATGTTTTAGGTTCTTTACACGCAAACTTAATTACAATGTTAGCGTCTAGGAATCATTGGTGCGAGACCAAACTAATCTCACACTCATTTGTGCGAGGCACAGAGGATCTCGCAGCATTTGGTGTGAGGTATGTTTGCCTCGCATCATTTGGTGTGAGGTATTTTGGCTCGCACCAAATG
>NW_026267410.1:124671-130375 GCF_000697945.3 Frankliniella occidentalis | reverse complement strand
AGTTGCATTTTTTGAACCCTTGTCCGCCGAGGATAGACGACTTAGTAACAATGGTCCTAAAGGGATGTTCAGTCTCGGGGACCACATCAACCGCCACGATCTTCTCTTCAACCACGTCGAACTGCTTCCTGCTTGAGTAAAGGGACGCAAGAACTCCGTTCTTGTTCCCCAACCTGTAGTAACCGTCCGACATGACCTCGAGAACGACTGCCGTGACATTTCTGGGGTCCCCTCGACCTCTGTCCACTTAAGCTGTTGTACCATGGGGTACATTATACCTGTAGATGGTGTACCGGAGGTACGAAGAAGCTGGAGGTACAAGTGGATGGTGGCACCTGTTCGAAATCTTGATGCGTGCGACTACTTTATGGTTAATGAAAAAATCGAGGGGGCCACCACTCTCTCTTTGGATGTACACGTGATTTCACATGATTTTACGGATTTCGCATATTATTTTAGAAGATTTCACGCTAAAACCTGCCGGCAGATTATGTCTGATTTGAAGGATTACAGATGATTTCAGCGGATTTTACCGGATTTCGGCGGATTTTACGTGATTCCGGCGGTTTTTACATGACCTTCTAGGGATTTCAGACTAAAATTTGCTGGCAGATTACGCATGATTTCATGATTGCAGGTGGATTTCAAATGATTTCGGGAGGATTTCAGGGAGGGCGTACACATGATTTCAGGAGTGGCGGCCCCCTCGGAAAAAATTCAGCCCAACCCAGTTAAACGTCTTCTCTTGCTCTTTTTATTAAATAATGCTCGAACATAATGTAACTTCCACAGTAAAAATGAGATACCGTCTATATTACTCGAAAACGATCTGTTTTAAGCTGCCCGAGATCTTTTTTTTTTGACAATTTCCCTATGTGCTCGCCCAAATACGGATAGGAAGCTCACACGTTCGGTATTTCGATTGGAGTGAAGTCGACATTGGTATCGCTGTTGTTTTGAAAGCCTTTGATGCCTTCAGCACCACCCATTGCTCCAGCTTTACCTTTGTCTAAATAGACCTGGGGTACCACTTCTGCAAAGGCTCGCAAGCATGATATGCATCCAGTGTTGTTTTGCGGCTCGATGATTTTGACGTCAATGCGCCATTTGCCGTAGAAGAAGGCCGGGAATTGACGTGTGACACCTAGGTCTACAGTTGCGTTGCGAACTTTGTACATTCCCTGAAGAACATAAGAACGAAAATTAACTCGTGAAACTTTAATATGCAAACAAAGCGAGGACTTATTCAATACTATCGCTATAATATTGTGTTTTAACCTTGCACTGTCTAGCCCGCTGTTCTGCTTTTAAACAAGCATTAATGCGGGCTTATGCAACCGATCTCGTGTCCGTCTGTCCGTCCGTCGTGTGTGTAAGAGGAAGGAGATGTGATGTGATACAGACTTGAAATTTTCAGGGTATCTAAGCTTCACACCTAGGAAACGAAACGCCTACGGCAAATCCTGGCAACCACCCCTAAGGATGTCATTTAGGGTATCAAAGAAACAGAGGTAGGTCCAAAAAATTTATTGTTTATAGTCTCTCCCGTGATACCCGACCCGTGTTCATACAGGTAACGTATAAGGTTCATATGTGGTCAGTGGCCAGTGTGTAATCTGTCCGCTACATACGATCCGTATGTAGACGATGTTGCGTTCCGGTACATACGCTGCGTATGTATACCGCACGTTAACCGTGTACATTTGTACACACCGCGTACGTACGTATGTCATACGGTCTCCATTGTGGCAGATCTGGGCAACTCACGAACAAATGAGGTTGTCCTATGTGTTGTGTATGCAGACGTACAGAACATGTTCGTGCCGCATGCGTTCTGTATTTCAAAATTTGACTGCCAGTGAATTGCCTCAGTCAGCGCGTCGTCAACTTTAAGACGATTTTGTTTTAGATGAGAATTTTCTTACGACACAGGCTTTTAATTTTGCGTAAAGTGTTTTTATTAACATTTGCCATCACCGACAACGTGTGGCATTTTTTCTGTAATTTAACCATATTCTAGAAGTAAATGGTTAGTTTTTAAAGCTCGGAGGTCCGGTTTACGACATCTTGGTTGGGTATGGCGGCGTTCACATCCGTTCAGCGTCGGGACTTTGAGCACTGCGGCCATATTTTCGGAACAGCATACTCTCTGCTACCAACGACCCGTGTCGTTTCAGTGGGAATGGCGTGAAGGCCTACGCTTGTATTTAAAAGTCTTAACATATTCGTTATACATACGGCGTTGCGTATACGTTGCGTACGGCTAAGGTCGGGTCCCCGGCTAATGTCGACCCTAGCCGGCTAAGGTCGGTTTTGGTCAACCGTAGCCGAAATCGCGGCTAAGGTCGACGCTAGGCGGCACAAATCGGCTAGGGTCGACCTTAGCCCACCATCTCCGGCTAAAGTGATCCAATGGTGGGAGGGGGAATGGAGGGGGCACTTTTAAGCATTGGAAGGATTTATTATGAAAAGTGAACAACTAATTAGCATGGCCATAAGGCAACGTAGGAAAGAACAGTTCTATTTGTTACCGCATGGACCTCCCCCATGACATTGTGACTTGCACTTTTCTCCTGCCTTTCTACAAGTGCACTTATTGGTCATACATCTTCCCTTGCAGTTGCATTTTTTGAACCCTTGTCCGCCGAGGATAGACGACTTAGTAACAATGGTCCTAAAGGGATGTTCAGTCTCGGGGACCACATCAACCGCCACGATCTTCTCTTCAACCACGTCGAACTGCTTCCTGCTTGAGTAAAGGGACGCAAGAACTCCGTTCTTGTTCCCCAACCTGTAGTAACCGTCCGACATGACCTCGAGAACGACTGCCGTGACATTTCTGGGGTCCCCTCGACCTCTGTCCACTTAAGCCACTGGAACGACGACAGTATCCCCGACGGATGCTGGGGGGAACTTCGCATCGGAAATTTTCAGCATTGTTGCAGCCTGCTTGCGGAGGTTCTTCTCTGCCGTCGCCCTCAGCTCCAGCTCCAGCACAGCAGTGGACCGCGAGCAGTTCCCACACTTTCCTCGCTTGGCGCAGCAAGGGTGCAGCCCCGTGCCGCACTCGCTGCACTCGTCGTGTGCGCTGCACGCCTCCCCACACTGACAGCAAGACAACAGTGGGCTGCCGGCTCTGGCTGCTGCGTAGGATGCTGATGGCGCTGCCCAGCCGACAAAGCGCGGCGTGGAGACTGGAGTGGTCGTCGCTGCAGACAAGCGGTGCGGTGTCCTCAAGACGGATGGTCCAGGCGGAGGAGAGTTGGACGGGGGGCTGGTTGGAGGTGTTGATGGAGGGGGCCGGACAGGTGGAGGGCCAGTCAAGATGTGCAGCGGAACTCGTCGTCGTGGAGTCGTTCCTGTAGAGTGCTGCGCTGCTCCAACGTCGTGGTCTGCTGGGCTGGCCTGGCTGGCCTGCACAGTAAACAATGCGGTTCCTTTAGTTTCCGGGAAAATGTACTGTTTCCAGTGTAATCATCAGTAATTTAACTTACCGTCTGTGGTGATCCTTCGCCTATCCTCATCTCCTCCAAGAAGGCTTGAAGATCCTCCTCGGTGTGGAGCTCGTCAACGGCTCCCAAGGGGAAGGCCGCCTGAAGGCCCACCTTCATGGGGGTGCCAAACATAGCCTCATATGAGGAGATTTTGGTGCCCTGGTGAATGGCCCGATTCTTCATGCATTGCACGAAACGCAGTCCCTCCGACCATTTCTTCGACAGATGCTGCATCATCCATGCAGTTAACATGTCCTGCACGTCCTGATTGGCACGTGCCACCGAGCCCTGCGTCTGGCTGTGCCTCGGCTTCCCGTGCACAACCTTCACTTCCTCCCTCTTGGCCTAGAATATAAGAGATAGTTTAGAAGAAAAAATCAAGTTATGCAGCTAGGTCGAGTAAGAAAGTGAATCTTACCGTCATCTCCTCTATAAGGTGGTTGCAGAACTCTCTGCCGTTATCTGATTGCAGTACAGATGGTGCGCCCAATAAGCAGAAGACGTCCAACAGTTGTTCTGCCACTTCTTCGGCTGTCTTCCTCGCTAGCGGGCGTAGCACCACAAACTTGGTCAGATGATCTTGGTATACAAAAGTAATGTATAGGGTCCATCCGGATGGCTTTGCATGTCGATCAGGTCCACTTGGCATCGCTCGTTCATCTCCTGAAATACCATGGGCTTCACAACAATCCCTCTTCTCTTGGGCTTCTTCTTTGCAAGGCATATTCCGCACAGCGATAAGAATAGGAGCACTGCTTCCTGAGACGCATTTGCGTATTTGTCTCCCAGTATTGGTAGCATGCTGTTTTTCCCACCGTGACACACGGCCATAAGTGCGCCTCCAGGAGGGCGTCATACATTTCTGAGTTCCTCAGGTAGTACTTAGGCTGCTCACCTCCACCTGGCGGCTCGATGAGGCGCTCCTCCCCGTTGATGGTGCAGATGGCGTATTTTCTTATGCGGTCGCGGCCCTTCTTGGTGCGGCCAGTTGTCTTCGCTGTTGCCTCCTTCACCTCGTTGAGAACCTTGGAGTACTTCTCATCAGAAAGGTAGGCCGCGTTCACCCCCTTCTTGGATGTGATGGCCTCCAGTTTCTCTTCAAACTTCTCTCGGTTCGGGGGAAGTTCCTCCATGTTGCACAGTCTCGCCGAAAATGTTTAAAAGTAGCGCCAGGCAACCACACCCCACCCCAACCCCCGTCCGGTACCCCCTCCTTGAACCCCCTAAACAATAATGGGGAAGAACATTGGTGATGGGTCAAGGCGCCCCCCTCCCCTCCCCCTTCACAGCGTCCCAGGGTACCCGGAACGTACCTTAGCCGGACATAGCCGGCTAAGGTCTACCTTAACTGGTTAAAGTCGATGACGTTCACAAGAGCGAACTGTCACAAGCGCGACCCGCCATAAGCGCGAATGCCGCAAGCGCGATCCGGCGCAAGCGCGAACGTCGCAAGAGCGAACGTCCGCAAGCGCGAATCGTCGGAAGCGCGACCCGTCACAAGAGCGACAGCTGTGAGGCGCAGCTTACGGGGAAGCGGCTTTCTACGCGAGACGGGCGAGATCGAGGCGTAGGTCGAGAGGGTCGGCAGTCGTGTATGAGGGATTAGGAGAAACGATGCCGTTGTGATGCTGGTAAACCGGCTGCAGCCTCGAGATCGGTTTGCTGTCTATGTTACGTGTGTTTGAATTGGTAAGGAACGTGACACGATTGTTGCAGTGAGAGACATCGCAATGACGGTACGTCATACATTACAGACTAGGTAGATGTACGCCAGACCACGTCTCGCGTAACAGGTTTCGCGATATCTCACGAAACACTGTTACGCTGCGACGCGCCTGGCATACATCTACCTAGGCCTGCGGCGCTGACCCCGGAGTTGGGCGAAAGGCACGGTCGTTAATAGGCCTTTGGCCCCAAAAGTCACAAATTTTGTGCCTCGGTGTTTTACTTTGACGAGTTACCCCCCAGTCAACAAAACATAGTCCCGAACACATCCCTGGTATAACCCGTTTGGGATGTGGGAGTCCCAGCCAGGACGTCCCACAGTACTACAGAATGCAACACTTTTAGACCCTGAGCAGAAGATAAGCACCTCCCACCAGTACGTCCTGAGTGGGAGGTGATAGGGTATTTCAATGGAGCGCTGCCCGGAACTATGAAGAACAAAAACGGATACAGAGAGCGGTGGTGGGGGCGGGCGCGCGGAGGAG
>NW_026267410.1:117082-119911 GCF_000697945.3 Frankliniella occidentalis | reverse complement strand
AACAGTGTTACCAACTTTGGCATACAATATACAACACCTCCCTTCTTAAAACTAACAATACAATAAAATATTTAACAATCGGACACATGACAATGCGAATAAAGGCCTTTTTACCTGGTTATGGCGCAACATCCACATTAGAAACAATACATGAATGTAATCTCAACTGGTTATTTCCTTTAGTTTCCCTGTTGCTTGTGCTTCACGCAGCCTCACCCCAACTGAAAAAATTATGCTCAGGTGGAAAAAGAGCTTCTTGCTATTGTGTTCAGCTGTCAGAAATTTCACTATTTTCTGTATGGTCTTGCTAATATCACTGTTCATACTGATCATAAACCGCTAGTGTCAATCTTTAAACAGCCAATTTCTAATATTTCATCCAAAAGGATTACCAGGCTGATACTTAAAACCCTTGCCTATGATCTCAATGTTCAATATTTACCTGGTAAGCTAATGCACATTGCTGACGCATTGTCTAGAGATTTTCTACCCTGTGAGTCCAACAGTGAAGTTAAAATGTACCAAGTGCATACTGTTACTCATAAATATGATTTTTCTAAGGACTCAATCTATGTGATATACAATATACAACACAATGGTTCGCAACATTAGCAAGCAACACAATAGTAGTCTTGTCCCGCCTTACTATGAGGTACTGGAGGAGAAAAAAAAGTGTTACCCGCCTGGGATCTTAGTAACGCATAAATCGGCTGAGGTACCCCTACAGAGGCGTTAGGCGTTGCTTGACAATGATTCTAAGAGGCTAGTTGAATTTTTGGATAGAGCAGAGACCGTCTACCCTCCATGCCAAACTCTTCAGTGTCATTTTGAGCACAATTGGGGGGTAGATGGGAGTGGGAAGCACTCCATTTATAAGCAAGCTTTTTTAGATGACACCTCCGATGAAAATATTCTGTTGACTGCTATATGGGTGAATAGTTCCCCCTCCTCCACTCAGTTCTGTAAGGCCCTCAGACTACAAATGCTCATGGGGTCTGAAGAAACGATCTTAGAAGAAGAGTTATACATTTCTAGACAAATTCAAGCACTCAGGCCGAGCGTAGTACAGAGTAGGACGGGCGTGGAATTAATGATATGCCATTCTCTGAAACTGACCATGGTAGATGGGAAGGTTCGGGGGTATCTAACGGATACGTCGTTCAGTAACGGTGCAAAACCATCTGACATGTTCTGCAAGTTTTTGCAAAAGCGCCCAATCAACAAAGACGTTCTTAAGTATGGCCTTCCTGTTCTCCATGCACAAATAAGAATGCTGGAGTGCGTGATGAACATTACCTATAGATTGGAAATCAAAAAGTGGAGTGTGAATGTAAGCCTCTACAAAGCTCGCAAAGAGAAAACCCAGAATGCTTTACGCGAGAAACTAGGAATTTTGGTTGATTTTGTCAAGGTGGGATCCGGGTCAACAAATGACGGTAATACCGCTCGAACCTTTTTCAAAAATGTGGAGTTAGTGTCTTCAGTTACAGAAGTGGACAAAGGACTTTTCCAGAGATTTGCAGACATACAGTGTGTCTTGTCCAGTGGATTGCCCATTAATATTATTGACTTTAAGGAGTACTGCAAGGCAACTATCCTCAGATATGAAAGGCGTTACCCTTGGTTCTACATGCCGTCGAGTATCCATGTAATATTAATGCATGGTGGCGACATTATTTCTTCCCTAGACATACCCTTAGGAGCTTATTCGGAGGAGGCTTTCGAATCCAAGAACAAATTCGTGCCTTCATTTCGGGAGTTCCGGACAAGAAAATTCCTCAGGGAAGCCACAATGGAAGACTTGTTCAACAGACTCCTTGTGTCTGGTCTGGTGACATCCTCTTCTTCTTTTGCTTGTTTTTTTTTTTTCCTGCAAATTCCTTTTTGGAATTTGTTTTGTTGAAATACGTTTTCTTTGAATTATTGGTGTCAACAATTCTGTCGCTTTTCTTTAAATTTTATTTTATGTTTTGACCAGGTGGAATTTGGTTTCCTTGACTAAGATTTTACTTTATGTTGTTGCTTTTTTAAAGTTCTATTGTATGTCTTTCACAAGAGCAAAGCTTTTTCAAAATGAAACAAATGCTTGTGTCCTGTGTGCTTTTTCCTTAAAGGTTATTTGGTTTTGAACAAGAGCACTCCCACACTGACATTGTTTAGTGCAAAAATGCAAATTGAGAGCACAAAATTTCAATAAATTTTGGAAATATACTTATCCTGAAATTTTGATCATAAATGATTGAAAACATCCTGACAATAGTGTTTTTCTTTGCAAATAGCAGAAAAACCTGGACTTCCCGATATTTGATCAATGGTTCACCTTCCAAATTTCCAAATAACGTTCAAATTTAAACTAGACTGCTCAAAAAAGCCCTAAAAGATGAAGTTTTGCGAAGTTACCTACAAACCATGTCTTTCCTCTCTTTTCTGACCTTGTTCCGCCCCTCCCACTGAAAATGGGATTCGAATTCAGCGCGTCAAAATACGTCCAGATCATAAATATCATTTATCTCGCTGTAAAATTTGAAATTTCCCCCCTTTTTTACCTGGTTCTGCCCCTCTCCGGTTTTTGAAAATATCACCATTAGAAAAAGCACATTAAAATACTACGGGAGGTGAAGTTTCCTTCGAGATACAGTCAGTAGTTACAGCGCAATTAATTTTGGCCACTAGTTAACGGATGTGAACCACTGTGCGGCCCACCACGGCCTCTGCCCCGTACACATCAGCAAAGGGGGTACCCTTCTTGTATCTCTATATGGGCCCGGGTGTGGGGCCACCATGGGTCCATGGGTGCCTGGCCGACCTAAGGCCTAAGGTGTAATGTAG
>NW_026267410.1:113443-117032 GCF_000697945.3 Frankliniella occidentalis | reverse complement strand
CGTCCGGTACCCCCTCCTTGAACCCCCTCAACAATAATGGGGAACAACATTGGTGATAGGTCAAGGCGCCCCCCTCCTCTCCCCCTTCACAGCGTCCCAGGGTACCCGGAACGTACTTTAGCCGGACATAGCCGGCTAAGGTCTACCTTAACCGGTTAAAGTAGGCCTCAGCCAGCCTTAGCCGGCTATAGTAGGGCTCTGTTGGGTGCATTGGACCTTTTAGACGAAATTTCGGCTAGGGTCGGACCTAAGCCGGGGACCCGACCTTAGCCGTAACATATATACATAAGGTACGAAAAGTCAGCATTACAATATCACGTAAAATCAGTCACAAAATCCAGACAACGGAAGCAGAAGAACCATTGCTAACAGCCATATTGCTCTATACAATAAAATTCTTTCTCTATAAGATATGCTTTTAATGTTTTTTAAAAGTCCCTTTCGATGGCTTTTTAAAAATTTCGTCAGGTCGCGTGTTATATATGGAGATGCACTCAAATTTAATCTCTCCTTTGATATAGTGCGTATTCTAGATCTTGTTAGTACTTCTAGTCAGGTGATTAGGAACTTTATCTCTCGTTAGAGAGCTAAAGTTCTTTCTCGCATAAATAGAGGAGTGATAGATATACAACCCAGTTAGGGTTAGAAATTTTCCTCTTTTAAAAAGACCTCTGCAAGTTACAGATTGATCTTTTATACCGAATAAAAGTCTTATTGCTCTTTTTTGGAGCCTGAATAAATATGTTTATAAAGTTTTATGACCATCTTCATGACCCCAAATAATAATTCCATATGATATAAAAGATTGTATAAACGCATCGAAAACAAGTTTACATTCATTATTAAAGATTTTACCATTTGAGACAAGACAAATAGGCCTCTCTTGATTTGACGTATAAGTCCAAGGATGTGCGTTTTCCATTTGCCATTGGAACTTAAGTTTACACCTAGAAATTTTGTGTCGAAAACTTGTTCTATTTTAGTACCGTTTACTTCCAGAGTGCAACTTTCATTATATCCGAATATCATAAATACAGTCTTATCTAGGTTTAAGGCCAGATTTAGAGAGGAGAAGAAGTCAAATATTTCTTATACAGCAGTAGATGCTTTAGCGATGACTCTAGAGATTGACTTATCTGAGATTATAAGGTTTGTGTCATCTTCCAATTTAAAAATATAAATGCGAAGTTTTTTTTTTCACGGAGCTGATAATATTGAGATTGAGAAAAGCGATTTTGGTAAGGAGGGAGCAAAAGTCAATATTGGTTTGAGTAAGTGTTGTAAGCAAGAAACAGCCTAGACTGTATCGAAAAAAAAAGTCATCGGGGTTGCGCCCTCCTAAAGTCGTATGGAACTTGTGAAGACAGTGTGGAAAATCTGGGCACCACCAGACAACGCTTTACCGGCCCGGGTCGCATTAGAAGTTGTGTACTCGAAACGTTCGCGAGAGAGACCACCATGTGGATCTACTGCTGCGCACGGCTGGTGCGCCTTGGAACAATATATAAGCAACAGGTAATAGTATAGCAAAGTACTCATGGGCTTTCGAGTCACTCTTGTATGCCATTTGAAATGGGTTTTAGAGTATAATCAGATACAGTACTAATTTTTTGGCGCTCGCTCGAGTCTGGTTATCCGGGAGATTAAATATGCATCAAAGACTACGCCAGACTCGAAATATCAGCCTTTCTTCAACGTTGCGAAGAGTAGTTTTCACACTTCTTTCAAAATGCCTTCTGCTTGTCGTGGTCCTACTCAGAAAGGGGACCGAGTGCCGTGAAAGGTCTGTGGTAATTGTTGTCAACGTGCTAGTGTGTAGGAAAAATCTCATACGCGTGTGGGACTTGAAACGTTCTACACATGTGTGGGATTTTTACTATATACGAAATATAGGGGAAAATCGATATGCATGTGAAACATTTCACACTTTTGTAGCAAAATGCCTGCGAGTGTTTAGGAAAAACGTTTCACAGTGTGGGATTTTGTTTTTATCTTGAAAATTTCCGACAACGCAATAGTAAAATTACAGTTCATGATTTTTGGACACATCAGTCCTGCTGCTTAGGTTCAATTGCACATTTGTAGAAAGTTTCTCGTTCCACACGCGTATGGGATTTTTCCTACACACTTGTATGCCAAAATTCCGAACATTTTTCACAGTTAGAAAAGTTTAAATTATTCCTTTCACCTTGGTTGTGATTTTTCAGTGATTTAGAGATACATTATATAAATATATTTATTATTAATAAGAGTATATTAGAATATTAAATTTTGCCAGTGTAAAACTTTTTTGACTCATTTTTGTATACAATTGACAGCACTATAGGCATGGGCGTTTTCTGTGACGTTATCATAGCACAACGCCAGACAACCGGGAAGCGACGTGCAACTTGTCACCCATCTGCACATAGCCACTGCAATATCGTTCAAATGGGTCGTTTCTTTCGGCAGCAGTATGCATGTTATTGTATTTTTTTTTGTACGGCTATGCCAAACAATAGCATAAACATTTCTACACTTTTGTCCGTCACTCGCCCACACTCATCGATTTAACATCTTTCATTACTATTTGTTCTTAGCGAAAATCACCAAAATATTTGACAGCACTATGGTCAAAATTGTCAGTAAACCATTTCGTGTCATTAAACAACTAGTGGGACTTCAAAAAGTACTTCTAGGACCCTCCGCTGAAAATCAAGATCAAAGTTACAGTAAAATGACCAAAATATCGCTTTTTTGACTTTTGATTGCCCTAGAAAATTTTCCAACTCTGGGATTGGTTTAAAACATTTTTTTTCTTGAAGAGCACAAAATTCTGGACGAATGATGTTATTCCCGCGACTACCTCATTTTTTCCCAGGTTGCCCTGATTTTTTTATCTAATATTCCTGGACTACTACCGGGAGGGACCGGGGGAACGCTTCCCCGGCTACCATCCGGCCCACAGTGGTTCAGAATCGGTAATCGGTAAAGGCTCGCCAAAATAGTAATTTTTATTTCCTCAAATCGGTTTATTTTTACGTATCGGCGGAGTCTGCACACATCAAACTACTTGACAAGTTTCGCTATTCGATAAAAATCGCACGGTTTAACTGCGGAACATGACTTTAGAAATGCCTCTCACGGCGTGCGCATTCCCTGGGCTTTGGAGGTGCTTCAAAGAAACTGTGAATATTTCATTTCAAATAACAAATGATATGTTGTGCACCACTTACAATACAAATAGATGTTACGGGCACAGATTTCACCTATCGTGGGCTCTGCAAAGTTCATAGTTTGTTTGTTTTTACCAGACTAATTGTAAAACAGTATTACCAAGTGTTCCTTTCCAAGGTTACTTTTTGAGAAATAAACCGTTCAGCGCCATTCCGCGCGAAGGTGAGGGGCATTATGAACACGTCGAAGTGTGTACTTTACATCGGCAACGAGCTTTAATCCCGAAACGTCCCGGTTCTCCTTAAACAAGCAGGCCCGCCCTTCCGCCAAACGAAGTTGCCAGCTCCGCTTCGCTCCGCCGGCAACTCCGTTCGGCAGGGGCCTGGCCTGCTTGGCCTGCCGGCGGCGATGGTCGGGCCTGCGGCCCGACCAT
>NW_026267410.1:103868-106333 GCF_000697945.3 Frankliniella occidentalis | reverse complement strand
TACATTACACCTTAGGCCGACCTGGTCTCAGTCACTGTGTTGCAAATCGCCACCGGGTTCGAATGTTCCCCGCAATATTTAACGGCCTTCCCGGATCTCTCCCAGATACCCACCAGACATACTGTACATGTACCCCGGGTATCCCCCGGGTACCCCCAGGGTACCCCCAGGGTATCTCCCGGGTATCCGCCGGGTATCCCCAGGTGTAACCTTCGTTAGGTTCCCGGTGGGCTCCCGGAAGCGAGGGGTCCTCCACTCTCCAAGTGGGTGTACAACGAGCTGCGTGTGTATCCGCGAGTATTTGAGAGTATTAGCGAGTATCTGCGACTTTATGCGAGTATAAGGCGAGTATTTGTCTTTCTTTTTGCGAGTTTTCGCTAATTTTTCGCGAGTTGTCACGAGTATCTTGCGAGTATTTTCCCTCGTGTACAACGAGTTGGCAGTTGGCGAGTGGGCGACCCCTCGCCCGGCAGGCATCTTGTCTTGGGTGGTCTGGTCAGGCGTAGCGTCATCGAACCAACAACTATCCGTCTGTCAAATTTTCCTCGAATTACTTATTTACAATACCAATCTATTCTTACTCTATTCTTACCCTTTCATTCTGTTTCTCGTCTTCTAATGTTTTGCCTTTCTATTTAGAGTTTGGTCTTCAGTGTTAAGGCAATTTAACATTAACTTAATCGTTTTCGATATACCTAATGCCTAAAAACATAATGTATGACAATGAGTGCGATGTGTATCAGTCAAATAGAGGCGGTTGTGGCATTTTACGTGTAATTTTTACATGAAACATTATGAGAATGCCAAATCCTAATTCGTCGCGTTACGTTACTTGATTTAAAATTTCTAACTTTCTTTAGGTGTGTTATGTGTAGTTACGAACCCCTGCTTGAAAAATATCGATCGGAGAAGGAGTGTTAAGTTTAGCGTGGGCCTCATTGCACCTACTGCCATGGCGTTTCAATGTTGTGCTCCTCAAGCCGCAGGTTTTAGAATATTAAAGCAAGATTCCCAGCATTTAAATCAAAGGGCCAAATAATATTTAAACAATATTTTTAATGAGGCGTTGCTAAATCGATTTTTAGAGGTCTGCCCCGTTAGGTTAAGATTTTGCCACTTACTGGTGGAAACGGGCAATCCGCTGACGCGTTGTTTGGATGAATTGCAAGCTGTGCGTTCTTCCATTGTCTTGCCATGTAAGTTTTCCCGGTCTTACAGAGATGTTTTAATCTCAAAACTAGTGCATTTTCTTTCCAACCTCCTCTAGATGACCATGAAGAGAATGACAATTCGACCTGCAAGTAAAACACAAGTCATTTGCTACATTCAAGACAGCACTGCTGACATTGCGTGACTTGATGAAAAATGAAAAATGTTCTGCTACTTTTTCTTTTTATACAGTGCTCTAAAGACTGTCGCTGCCTGAGGGCAATGTACCCTCCCCCTTCTCACTCTTTAATAGCACAGAGCGGCCCTCGATTGTGTGGTTCGCGGGCGGGCGGGCGCACAGGCCGATTGGTCCTTCACTCACAAATTAGTGTACACCCTTAGAGAAAATCAAAAAACACCAAAAAATCAACGAGTAGTCATAAAAAACCGCAAAAATCACAAAAAAAAATCACGAAAAAAACAAGAACCGCTGCCCCCTCGCGATAGGCGGGCGGCAGGGAAAAGAAGGGGAGGGGAGGCCGCAGGCAGCACTGCGCCGCCACTCCACGCCACCGCTGCGATGAAGACTGCGCGCATTGGCTTTGTGGCCTGATCGGCGGGACTGTCTTAGCCCTGTGGGCCAAATTTTTAAATTAAAGTAACGAATGCAATCGTCAAATGGTGCAGGAAATCTCTCTAACTCTTAAATTTGAAAAGCATCGGCTTTTTTTGGGTGAGCGATTAGCGAAGCCTATTACCCTATCAGGTCGGAAAAAACTTTTTCTGTCTGTCTGTCTGTCTGTCTGTGTGTCTGTCCGCACGAAAACTCGAAAACGAATTGAGTGAGCGACCTGGAATTTTCAGGGTCGTTTCGTGTCATAAAAAGACAGATCGAGTTCGAAGATGAGCATTCTAGTTCAAAAATTGGATTTTTAAGAAGTCAAAAACAACGGGTCCCAAAAATGACTTTTTTTGAAAATATTGTTTTTGAGGTTTCCTACGGCCTACGGGCTAACACATCGAAAGACATCTCATTGCACGAAAATTTTGTCCGTTTTGCTCTAGCTCAAACCGTTCAGGCGCTAGAGGGTATTTTTGACGAAAATAAGCGATAAAATGTACAGTGCTACATGTTTTGTTAATCAAAAATACGAAGTATGTTGTTAATTTTTGGGGGTATTTTTCTAACTGCATATGCGATACCGATTTTAAGGTGACGGCAAGTGTATCCATTATCCTAGCGACCTGCTTTATCGCATTTAACGACCAATGCGGCTGCATAATGATGACTTAAAAAAAATTACTGTTCTCCTAAG
>NW_026267410.1:102017-103818 GCF_000697945.3 Frankliniella occidentalis | reverse complement strand
CGCGAGAGTCAAGAGGCAAGTGTCCAGTTCGCATGGCACGGTCGGCGTATTATTGCTGCAGCAGTGGAAACCGAGTGGGGAGAGGCAGTAGCTCACAAGGGAACCTTTTCAGGTGTAAATCTCCGATTTCGTTGGTACTTGAAAAATTTGAAGGTTATTATAATAGAAGTCAGATGGCACTTGAAGTTTTTCCTAAACTTAACATTTATTAGGTGTTTACTTAAGCCTGACACTGTTTTTTGCCCCAAATATCCCTCTACCGCTTTAACGGTTCAAAATAGAGCAAAACGGACAAAATTTTGGCCCAAAGGGCACTACTTTGACGAGTTACCCCTTAGAACACGGCTTTACATTTTTCAAAAAATATTTTTTTCTAGCACCTTACTCCTACCTTTTATAGGGGAAAACTAAATGTCAGGTTTAGGAAAAATTTCAAGTGCCATCCGATTTCTACATAAATAACCTTCAAGTTTTCCAAGTTTCAACAAAATCGGAGATTTACACCTGAAAAGGTTCCCTTGTCAGCTCCGCTCACTAGCCATCCGAACTGGCCAATTTGTTTTGTTTTTGTTGTGTGTTTGCTCCCTGCTGGTGTAGGTTCGCTTCGCACGGGCGGGACCCCGTCTGGCTACCCGGGGAACCACTTTACACTGTTAAAAAAAATGTAAATTTATCACACCCTTTGTAATGACTAGTGTGTTAAAAAAACAACATCGTTCGTTTTTATTGGCACGTGGCAAAATTCCTTCTATTTCGCCCGCAGTGGTCCATAACAATGATTCCCACGTTTCACCATGTTGTAAAACCACAACAATATCGTTGTGAAGTTTGATAGCAAGATGTATCGTTACAGAACAAACAAGTTTGTTTTATTACAATTTTTTTGGTGCAGACGAAAGTAAATGACCACTGTTTTGGAATGAAAATTCGTTTCAGGAAATTTGGTGAATGTTGTTGGATTACAACATGTGTTGTTTTTTAACAACATTTGTTGCTATCAAACTTAACATCAAATGTGTTGTAAATTTACAACAAAATTTTTAACAGTGTACGCACTCCCCCGGTGTCGCACACCGATGAGTGTGGTACCACAGTAGGCGGCAAGGTTCAATGCGTCGCTACACACCCTCCCCGTCGGTGTCCGACCGCGGACAGCCGAGCGCCAGCGAGATAACCTGCTGGGAGAGTCCACGGCGGGACATGCGACTTGAGCTCGAGGCCGGGCGGCCGCTAGGAGCGCTACTAAACTCAAGAAAATCGTTTCGCTAGAGATAATTTATGATTTCATGATTGATCCGTGGGTTTACATCGACTTTCGTGGGTGTTTCTGGGGAGCGGGGTAGCGACACTAGCGCTCCTAGCGCTCCTAGCGAACGAGATCATGCCCTCCAAAATCTTTTGGCTAACTTGGACATCGGTGAAACTTCACTCAGCGACAAGGACAGGCAGGAGTTGAAAAATCAACTGTCACAAACAAAGTTTTTAAAAGATGGGACAACGCACACCAAACTATTGGAGGGTTTGAAAAAAAAAAAGTTCGGGGGAGAAGTTGCTGCAGGCCGCTGCAGTGCAGTACCGCGCAGGCAATGACCGACCTACAGCAAAATTACTAGACACCGTTCGAAGAGAACCAGAAAATTCACGAACAATTTTAAGTTTTTACACAAGAGAACAGTCAGAAAATCCAGAAAATTTATCTTCGGAGGAGGGGGCTTCAATGCTTGTGAATGGCATTTTCAGCAAAATGCAGTATACAATGTGTCGTGTTATGGGTCAGGGAGCAAGTGACGACTAAAGAGTT
>NW_026267410.1:99853-101729 GCF_000697945.3 Frankliniella occidentalis | reverse complement strand
GTGAGGGACTTGTTTGAACTGATTAAAAAGAAAGGATTAAGAGGCAAACGCTGCTTTAGTTATTAAACCGTTGCAAGCTGTGCACTAGCGCCCCCTAGAGTAAGACGTAAGGTAGCTTCGCTTAACCTAAGATTGTGCGGGACCCTTCTTATTCAACAGGGGGGGCAAAGACAATTTGCGCTTACCTCCTTCAATTTGTTGACAACCGAGTCCAGCATAATACTCATTGTATTCCAACGCGTTTCGACCTCCTGCAATACCTTCTTATCCAGGAGCTGAGTATTCCCGCTGGATTTTAGGTTTGCTACTAGGTCCTTAGCCAGTTTTGCCTATAAAAGAAAACGTTGGCGTTATAATGTGCAAAAAGGAAAGCCGCCGTCACTAATTTTCCTTTCAAAGTACTGACCTGGTGGAGTTTCTCGAGGACGAGAACGTCGTTGGCCAGGTTGTCCTTCATTTGCCTCACTTGCACCGACTCCTCCCCAGGATCGTCCATAAGTTTGAAGTGCTGATGGAACTTCATATACTGCGCTGCAGGAACGTGGCCGGTGTTTTCCAGCGGCATGAGAAAATCCACCAGGTCCTGCAGCTGATCTGCATCGTGGGTCAAGGGGGTAAGCCCTAAGGCCACGAGGACGCGGTCAACTTAAAATAAAAAAAAAAACAAACGTCCCGTAACAAACGTTTCCTTGCACATAGGGGAAATTTGCTGGCACTGGCGGGCGGGGGCGGCGCGGGGCGGGCCCCGGGAGACTAGGCAGCATGCGCCAGTGCGAGTGAAGTTGCCTACCGAACAGGCGCCGATAGGTTCTCGGATTTTTATGGTCATATTATTATTTTGCAGAACGAAACTTACCTTTTGTCGGCGAGACGTGACAGACTGCATCATGGCGCCGTAGGAAAACAGATGTGGAGTAGGCAGAACAATATTTTCTTGAAGTTTTTTCAAACTAAAGGGCACTTGCACAATCTTGGCGTCTGCACGTTTCACAGCGCGGGACACCTTTTCGATATCTTTACAAACGTCCAGAGCGTCCGCATTCTCAAGCGCAGTTTTTCGGAGTTCAGCAAAGGAGTATGATAAAATCCCTTGCACCACCGTATTGATGAGGTGGGCAACGCAATTGTCTCTTGGGAGATCTTCAAACGCCTTCTTCATATTTGAGCCCCTATCAGTTATCCACTCAATTTTTTGAAACTGTTGTGCTGTAATCCCTAATTCGCTGAGCTCCCGAAAAATTGCATTTCTAATATTTTTCCCACTTTTTTCCTGGTCTGATGGAAATTTTGCCATCACCAAAAAGTGGGATTCATTTGCAGTGCACTCTCGGTTGGAATAAGAGGCTGTCACTTCAATGTAGTGGCATTTTGACATGTCCTCAGTCCACATGTCGCTGGAACACCTGCAACGCCCGTCCTCAATTGCCTCGATAACTGCTGCAGAAACCTCCCCCCTTGCAACGTTGGCTCTCTCCAGACGATGCGAGAGAGTATTCACGCAGGGCACTAACTCCCTAGCATCTACACGCCCCTTCAGATGGCCGATATCAATGGCACATTGACTTAGTTCAACTACACTATCGTGGGTGAGATGGTTCAGGGATGATAGTGTAGCAGCGGCCACGTCCGCCATCTTGTCGACAAACTTGGACTTGGCGTCTAGGGGGAGAGGGTAAAACTCGAGGGGTCCGGCATCTTTTAATTTTGGACACGATTTTTCAACGTGGTACTTGAGACTACTGCTTCCGGTAGCCTTGGCGTCGTACGAAAGACACTTCTTGCATCTTTTGCACTGCGCTGCACCCATGTCTAACCTAGCCTTTGCGTGTACGACTTTGCGGAAGTAACGCCACGCCGAGTACTTTTCCCCGCCCTC
>NW_026267410.1:93066-99803 GCF_000697945.3 Frankliniella occidentalis | reverse complement strand
CTGCCTGAGGGCAATGTACCCTCCCCCTTCTCACTCTTTAATAGCACAGAGCGGCCCTCGATTGTGTGGTTCGCGGGCGGGCGGGCGCACAGGCCGATTGGTCCTTCACTCTAACAAATTAGTGTACACCCTTAGAGAAAATCAAAAAACACCAAAAAAATCAACGAGTAGTCATAAAAAACCGCAAAAATCACAAAAAAAAATCACGAAAAAAACAAGAACCGCTGCCCCCTCGCGATAGGCGGGCGGCAGGGAAAAGAAGGGGAGGGGAGGCCGCAGGCAGCACTGCGCCGCCACTCCACGCCACCGCTGCGATGAAGACTGCGCGCATTGGCTTTGTGGCCTGATCGGCGGGACTGTCTTAGCCCTGTGGGCCAAATTTTTAAATTAAAGTAACGAATGCAATCGTCAAATGGTGCAGGAAATCTCTCTAACTCTTAAATTTGAAAAGCATCGGCTTTTTTTGGGTGAGCGATTAGCGAAGCCTATTACCCTATCAGGTCGGAAAAAACTTTTTCTGTCTGTCTGTCTGTCTGTCTGTGTGTCTGTCCGCACGAAAACTCGAAAACGAATTGAGTGAGCGACCTGGAATTTTCAGGGTCGTTTCGTGTCATAAAAAGACAGATCGAGTTCGAAGATGAGCATTCTAGTTCAAAAATTGGATTTTTAAGAAGTCAAAAACAACGGGTCCCAAAAATGACTTTTTTTGAAAATATTGTTTTTGAGGTTTCCTACGGCCTACGGGCTAACACATCGAAAGACATCTCATTGCACGAAAATTTTGTCCGTTTTGCTCTAGCTCAAACCGTTCAGGCGCTAGAGGGTATTTTTGACGAAAATAAGCGATAAAATGTACAGTGCTACATGTTTTGTTAATCAAAAATACGAAGTATGTTGTTAATTTTTGGGGGTATTTTTCTAACTGCATATGCGATACCGATTTTAAGGTGACGGCAAGTGTATCCATTATCCTAGCGACCTGCTTTATCGCATTTAACGACCAATGCGGCTGCATAATGATGACTTAAAAAAAATTACTGTTCTCCTAAGAAAATACTGAACATAGTTTATGAGGTATTTTAGCGGTTAGAAGAAATGAAGAATCCCCAAGATGGCCGCCGCTAGAACATAACAAACCGGCAATTGTTTTAAAACTAAAGTTTCGATTTAGCCCTTAATTTGTCTACATATAAAATCTGGGTCTACTCTGAGTCTATTCTGAGTCAGTTCAAAAAAAATTAACCCCTTAGAACCTCACAGCGAATTTAAGAAACGTCGTCTGCTGATTTGTTATGTACCGTGGCGGCCATTTTGAGGATTCTTCATTTCTTCTCACCGCTAAAATACCTCATTGCAAATTCCGTTTCTGAAAAAACTTAGACTTACGTTAAGGTTGTCTCCAAACCAGTACAGGGTAGTGAAGTTTCCGGTAGCGTAGTGTGTGTTGACATCTTGCCTATCGCGCACAAATGAAAAAGCCCATGTGCCGATTTCGCCTTTTTGCCCAAATAGATGTTCTGGACAATGCTCAGCGTGCTTAGGAATAACACGAAACGGCCCCTGATAAACATAATTTACAAATACATACTTTAACCCCGACATAATTCACAGAGTCAATCTAATTTTTACACTTATTACGTTCCGGACTTGCTTACGCGGTTAAAACGGATTCGTCGAAAAAACAAATTGTTAGTTGGGACAACTTCGCGAAATCTCACGAAACACTGTTACGCTGCGATGCGCCTGGCATACATCTACCTTGGCCTGCGGGGCTGACACCCGATTCGAGTTGTGGAAAAATGCACAGCAAACATTTTTCCGTGAAGTCCCCGGTTGATTTCGGGAAAGCACTTCCCAGTTCACTTTTCCCGCCTTATATTTTTAGGTTATGTAGGAACTTTTAAGGAAAGAACGCATATTTGAGTGAATTTTGACGGCAAACCGGTTGTAAAACAAATCTGAGGACGGCCCAGCTTCATTTTTACCAGCGCGGCTCACAAACCATCAAAAAAACGAAATTAGTAAAAAACGTAACTTCGTCGACTTGTGCTCTGCGCATGCGCCAGAGAAAACCGGGAATTTTTCCGGAAACAAACCGGGAACTACCCGGGAAAATGTTTGCTGTGATGTGGAGGAAGATACCGGCCTACGCCCTGCCACTGTCGTGCAGCATGCAGGGTTGTAACTTCTTCGCTCAACTTCGCCAAAAATATTTTCTAGCGCTTCAACGGTACAAGATAGAGCAAAACGGAAGAAATTTTCGTTACATGGCTTCTACTTTTACCAGTCACCCCTTACCCATAAAACAATATTTTCAAAAATCGTCTCTTTTGGGGCCTGTGGGTTTAGAGTTTTTTTGTTTGTTTTTTTAAATCCGATTTTTGAACTAGAATCTTTGAAATCGATCTGTTTTTTTAGGACACAATACGACCCTGAAAATCCCAGATGGGTGGCTGAATGCGTCTTCGATTTATCGTGCATACAGACATACAAACAAACAGAATGAAACTTTTCCGGTCAGTGGAGAAATGGGCTTCGCTAATCGCTCAGCCAAAAATATTTAGTGATTCCCCAACACTTTCACGTGCAACTGTGATATCACAACACTTCTTTGTAGTCGAAAATAGAAAGTACATTTTGCTGTCTTACTTGGAAACAGTAGTGAACAAACTGTAATCATTTCTGAAGTTATCAATTTTTGCCAACGAAACAGATGTTATTTCACAAAGAATTCTGGCAATTGCCGAAACTTTTACTTTTTCCACAACGAATAGGGTGTTCCAGGCCATGTAAACCGTAAGTGAAAAAGAACGAACTCACTGATTTATCTGTTTCCGTCCGCCAGGTATGAGAAATTATCATGTGAGTTTGGTCCGATCATAACCTGTCAAATATTAAGGGGAGCTCGAAACTGATCTGACAGTTTCTCATACCTGAAAGGCCGCGGAGGCACGCCCGACCAATCGGAGCCATTACGGAAACAGAAAGGTCAGTGAGTTTGTTCTTTTCCCACTTCCGTTTTAGATGGCCTGGAACACCCTATTAATTTTTCGTGCAGTTCAGACCTTTTTTTCACAGTGTGTTACATTTTAAGCAATTTTTTGCAAGTGGCGAACGGTTTATTGGTACAACGGACAGAATTCAAAGTGACACTTCTGTTTTCATGCGCACCGCAATACTGTTTAGGCGTTGGCTGTGGCACTGAAGAGACAAAAATGACACGACACCAGCCACTAACACGAATGACATAGTGTTGCAGTTCAGAGGGCTAGTGCCATACTGACAGCATCAAACTCAATGTCACAAAACACGCCAACACAACTAACACTATTGTGTTGCTCTCCTTGATAGCAATTCCTCCCACCCCATTAAAAAAAACTGACACCGCACGTACACGCAAACTCACCTTTACTAACATTCAAACAAATTCGCTCACCCACCAACACGACCCCCACCTAGGTAGATGCCAGGGTGTATATAACTTAACGATACATTTAACGTGACGGTAATTTGGGTGTAAACGTTTAATTCGTTATTAATTTTCTGTAGTTAATTCTTAAAACGAATATATTTAACATTACATACGCAAAAATATAAAAAAATAGCCGAAAAAAAAGTAAATAGATTCTTGGTTACCGCCCCACAGAGGGCTGGATCCAGAAAAAGGTGGACATTAATTGAGTTTCGAGATCTCTGGCCCGTGAATTTTATTTTCAAAAACTAATTCTAGAATGTTCAAACTATCGAAAACAGGTCGCCTTTTATCGAGGGGGAAATCACTAGGGTTCGTAGCGTACGGACTATTTCGTGGTATTTCTCCTACCATTTCGGTTATTTCTCCTGCCATTTCGGCTATTTCCCACCTATTTCAGATTATTTCAGGCTATTTCGCGCTATACCGGAGTATTTCAGGGGTATTTCCCGACTATTTCGCGTCTATTTCGTGTTTATTTCGCTCTATTTCGCCTTTATTTCGGGGGAAGGTGTACGAACTATTTCGCAAGTGGTTTCCCCCTCGCCTTTTATCTCTACGTGTCCTTGAACAGTTTTTCTGAGCCCGCAAAGTTTGCATATCTGCCGCCAAGAAAATGCGCGCGCGGGTCACCGTAACTTACATGATTTAGCAAAGCGATAGCTCTTTACCTGGCTCACAGATCCCACAATCAACATCTCTCTGGAAGCCTGTAATGTGAAGAGGCGTTTGGGGAGTGCCACCTTTCAATTGAGTTTTAAAACGATTTCCGTCGTTTGAGGCATATCAGGAGAAAGATTGAACCATTGCGAAGAGATTCCGACTGCAAACAGCCGCTACAATCCGCAACATTGGCTATGAGCAGTGAAAATGTAATGCGCTTTAGAGGTTATGGTACCCCACCGTAAGTATTGTTATTATTGAGTTTTATGGCAAAGGCGACAATCGGGCCGGCTAAAATTAATAGAAAATAGGTAAATGATATTGTTTCTCATGTTGAATTATCCATAAAAGGTGACTTGTCCCTAAATAATCGACTTGCAGAGGTGCGCACTGGGCCCACCCACACTGACAGGAGAGCGGCTGACAATTTCCCTTCTTTTACTGTCGGGGCATGGAATTCCATCGCATTTCGAGTACAAAACAAACTTCTAAGCTTCTTTCATCAAATTGTAAATATTTTTGGGCAATGAAACAATTTTTTTTAAATTAGCAACTTTTTTTCCAAAATAATGGAAACAAACGCTGGAACACCGATGGAGAGTATAATCTTGGACCCTCTGAACAATTCAGGCACCAAAAAAGTTCGAAACTAGTCGTTAGGGGCCGTCTAGGAATTATGTTCACCTTTTTTCGGATCCAGCCCACTTTGCCCCCCCCCCCCCCCCCCTGCTGCGTGCGCGCGGCCCGGCCAGACACTCTGCGAATAGCCTACACTGGCCTTGCACTGTACCGTTCGTGCCAGAATCTTACGAACAAATCCTTGCGTGCACGTCACTTCACACAACAGGCATAGAACTTTATAACAATAGAACTAACTTTTTTCTACGCTCCGTGTCATGCTGCATCCCCCTGAGTTGTATTCAGTTCAGAAATGCCCGGGAGGGGAGCCCGCATGGCCAGGCGCGGGCATGAACCGTGGCGGGAGAAATTTCTCTAGGTGAAACCCAGCTCCGCTAAGCTATGCCACTCACACACTTTGCGCCGCGCCACGCGGCCTGAACCCCGATTGACCTTTTCTCAACACGTTCACTGCGTCAAGATCACTATGTGGTCGGTCAGACGCAGACCCCACTTTGAAAAAAATGTGGAGAGGCTATCCTTCTGAGGAATGAAAATTTCATTTACGGGGGCATCCTAGTGTAGCGGGCTTAAAATAGGGGTGTTTGGGGGAATTTCTTTTAAAAAAACTAAAGCTCTCAGAGCAAAACTGATTGCGGGATTTAATAGCTAGCACTTAAGGCTACAAAATCCATTGTCGCCGGTGCCGGTTACCCCTCGAGTAGCGGAGCTATCCCCCATGAGGCAACACGCTGCAGCAATGTCATCTCCTCATAGTGGGCAGTCTGGAGGCCGAGCCGTTGGTTTTAAACAGTCGGCCAAAAAAGGAAATTAAACTTTAGGAGTGTGACTATCGTGTGAACCAGGAGTTTTGCGATAGAGCAAAATTTACCATTTTTTAGAACGCCTCAAACTTTTATGATAAAATTTTGACTAAAAATCTTAATGTTTTCAATTTTTTTCACTGTGAAGGAGGTATCCGAATACAGATATCCTGGTTCACACGATAGAGATACGCGAGAGGAACAGCCACAAAAAATCGCAATCCGATCGGCCCAGCGGTTTGGCCGCTAGAGTGCCCACCGGTTCGAAAAAATTCTAACGCTAGCGCGTTAACCGGCTCCTGAAGGTTTAACGAACAGTCATACGCACACGAAGAAATAATCATTCACTTATTCACTTCAACAGATTCGTTGAAAATTAGAAGAGAGGTAAGTCTTCAAAACTTGGTTAGTGTTGTGACTCTTCGTTCTGAAGTCATCACAATTACCAAACCCAACAGCGAGGCAAGCGCCTTATAGAAACTGCTCCTTGGGCTTTCCCTAGCAATGCCAACTTGTACTCATACTTACAATTATTCAAACACATGTCATTTAACCACCTCTCAAGGGCACATGAAAACGCTAAAAAAGGGTATAAGAGGTGGGCTTAACATGAAAGTGAGGAGAGTTCATCATCATTCATTTTATCTAAAAACGTGAAGCGAGTTCGTTTGCAAAAGTTGGTACCATTGTTAAAAGCCACGCCTCCTCTACCCAGGATTTTCGTGGCCAAGCCCATTTCTAAACAAACTGTGCAGCTTTAATTTTAAATCGTTAGAAGTTGTGATTGCAATATCTTACTGCGTCGGTAAAAAGCTTATTCGATAGCTTAAGGAACGGTGCACAATCGGCTCGTTTACATTACCCTGTTTAAATTAACACCAACTGCACTAGAAATTAAAAATAAGATATGAATAATAAGCGGGAATGTGGCACATCATTCAGATTGGTGTCGCTCGCAACTGGAAAGTCATAGGAAACTTTTGAACACATCGTTCGGAAGCTCAATTTTCGGTCTTGAATTTTTGTCTCATACGTTTTACTGTTAAGTGAAAAGGTAAGTCGCAGGGATCGACAGAAAAACTGATAGAAGTGCGAACCATTGTTGGCTTGGTAGCATTTTGCCGATTTTTGGGGTGATTTTGATGTTAAATTTAATATTT
>NW_026267410.1:75239-87099 GCF_000697945.3 Frankliniella occidentalis | reverse complement strand
TCTCCCTCCTTCCTTTCAACGTGATGACGGGCATGGTGGACTCAGACTCAGCGAAGGAAGTGAAAGAGGGGGGGCTGCAACGAGATGGTCCATGCAACAATGCGCATCGCCGAGAGGTGGTCTGTTCGTCCAGCACGCCGCGGAAAAGAAAGCTCAACAAAAACCCAAGACCTTTCAAGACAGTTGGCTGAGCATAGAGGCCTTTAAACCCTGTTTGAGGAGCGTCCCGGATCAACCGGAAAAAGCAAAGTGTGTGCCCTGCAACGCTACCCTAGTGGCAGTTAAAAGAGAGCTGGACAAACACGCCTCTGAGCTGAAACACATCAAAAATGTAGAGGCGGTTCAATCCTAACGAACCTTACAGAGCATGATGGGCGGCTCTGCTCAAAAGCACGGCGACGCTATCAAAACGGCTGAAATAAGAATGGCAGCTTTTTTGCCGAAAATAATGTTGCATTTTTAGCTGGGACAGGGGCGAGTGGTCAACAAGAATGTAGCATGGCAACAAAAGCACCAGCCCTGAGCAAGACCCGCCGGGCCACGCTTGTTCCGTCTGCCTGTCTTGCGCTCTAGCCCCGCGCCATCGCAAGGCGACCAAGATGTCAGACAAAACGCCTAATCGACCTGTCGGCTCCCCAAAGACACCAACGCTAGCAGCCAAGGACTTCATAAACCTGAACAGTCAGGCAGTCTCCACCTCCAACAAGCAGGCTGTTGGGGGCTCGTCATAGCTAGCCACCACCGGACGGCTGGCCGCTGAGAAGAGGAGCACACCCGTCTTCACCGGCAGCAGGGGCCGTAGACGTGGTGGGGGGTCCAGGAAGCCGTCCGACTCATCGGAGGCAAAAAGTTCCACTTAAAATACCTTCAAAAGTCAGGGAATTTGCGTAAAAAGTCAGGGAATTTGATAGCTCCGATTGCGTGGCCACCCTGTATGTAGTATACCTACCTAGCTTATGTGGGCAATCCCTCGGGAGCGAAGATAGGTAATTGGACAATCTGAGCAAATCAGCTGTTAGCCGCTGATTGTGTTATGAAATCTACTTCTCACTGTAGTAATACTGAGTGCTTTTTGATCTCTATTTTCGGAAAACATGAAAGAACTTTTTAAGATGATGCTCTTATTTTATGTAGACCATTTAGGCGGCAGGCAGCACACCTCATGCAAGCAAACAAGCTTATCGAGGCTGTGCAAAGGGATGAATTACCATTAAAACACCTATGTTTTGGATAAAAATGCTCTTTTAACAATCCATATCCTTTATTTAGGTGTAATACACAAAAAATCGTTTTTTCCCAAATTTTTGTTTTTTTCCCGTTTTCTTCCTGGTAAAAAACGGTTTTTTCCTTCGATTTTAAAAAACCGCTTTTTTTCCTTCCCTAGTTCCGGGCCACATCCGGATCCAGATCGAGCACGGCTACCCCATTTGCCCGATCCCTACCCGACCCCTGCCCGATCGGTACCCGGATAGCACCCGGGTGAGCTCTACCGGGTGCTATCTGGGTGGCATCCGAGTCCAGATCGGGGCCGGAAAGATCACTCTGAACTGCAGTAGACCTAGGCCCCTACCGGCACCTGCCATGCAAAGCACGGACGCGATACGCTGCTATTCGGACCCTATCCGAGTGCTGGTGGGGTCCTAGACGTCCAAATCTACGGACAAAATTGTCCCTTGACATTTAGAGTGCAAGGAGGAAAAAAATCCTGACAGACAGCATAATTTCAATATGGACCCTTATTTTGACGTCCTCTCGTGACTCCTTGATCTTAATGTGAGAACACTGACTTGACTTAAAGTAAAACGATGGTCAAAACCAACTCTCTTTCTCATAGTTTCGTGTTGTTTGATTTTGAAAAGGTTTCAGATGCCGGCATCCTTGTCGAAATACAGGCTGCGTTTTCGGCGTATCTGCAGAAAACCCCTATCACCGATGTTGTTGAGCAGCTGGGCAATTCTCTGCCCAAGAACATGGTCCGGACGGCGCCGTCCATTGCAGGTAAGTCTTCAGTAGCACGTCGCCTCTATTATTTGGATGTAAGAAATTACTATGACTACTGTTAAATTCCGTTGCAAATTTACAAAGCCTTTTTAAAAATATTAAGCGTGGCGCGGCGGCCTAATGTCTTATGGGCAGTTATTTTTTCGTCCATCATTAAGACGCACATTCCTCACTTGCTGGGTTCAAATCTGCATCCGGTTGAGATGTGCACAACAACGCCTCTTTCTATGGACAATAAAAGTCCTTTCAGATTTAGTGTGTACGGACGATTTTAAACATAACTTAGCTAGATACAAATTTGACTGTTAATTGTGTGTAGTTAGTAACTAACGAACCACAAAATTGGAACCTATTAGTTATGTTTAAAATAGCTAGTTACAAAAAATGTCCTCAGTCATTTACAGTGTCAACATGCCGAAACCCACGGCCGCTGTACTTGCCGGAAAGCGCACTGTCACCGCAGCAATGGTGATGAACACCCGACAACTTTAGTTTTTTGGAATGGCCTAACCGATGCGTGCATGCGTGCGTGTGGACGGGCGCGCCCGGGTGTTATGATGGCCATTTGCCTGACATCTTCAATTGTTTCAGGATCACAAACCCATTCGTACGTAAGTACTTCAGCAAGGAAAGCCTCCAAAATCACGTTCAATACGTGAGCGGAAAAAGACTCCCTCGCTCGCCCCGCTTCGTCCAGAAGGCAGAGGCCATCCTCACTGACCTGGATAACGCGTACATGGGTATGTTGACGCCATGCCGCCAGGGACCACGAAGTCTAATAATACCTGTCATTAATCTCAACTTTTCAATCTTCTAGCGAGAACTCTCGATGACTCACAAGAGTTTTTCAAGGGGATGGTAGGCGCCCCTGGAGAAGAGTCTCTTGTTTCCGCCAGCAAGAGGTTAATTGGACTGATTCGAAAGGACGACATTGTACAAGGCGATGATACATGCAAAATCAGATCATACATAAACAAGTCAAGGCACGTCTTTATAGTGTCATTATACACGAATGGCCAAGTGAGTCTCTTGTTTCCGCCAGCAAGAGGTTAATTGGACTGATTCAAAAGGACGACGTTGTACAAGGCGATGATTCGTACAAAATCAGACCATACATGAACAAGTCGAGGCACGTCTTCATAGTGTCATTATACACGAATGGCTAAGTGAGTGTGCGGAGTAGAGATCGCGGTTGACGCAGAATTTACAATTACTTTTAGTGAAAGAATGTAATTTTAATCTGTCCTCTTTTTCTTTTCCAGATGTATCCAGTTGCGTACGCCGCGATGACTAAGGGCACCGCCACGGCGTACGCTGCTGTCCTTGAAAAACTGAAGGCAGGCATGGAAACGGTAATGAAATTATATTATCGAATTTTTGGCTCCTGTTCAAAAGCTATGCGACTTAATTAACTTTCGACACCGTGCATAGGGAGAGTAGAAAAGAATTCATCTGATCCCAGGGTTGTTCGCAATATGTGCTTAGCCTTGGAGTTGTGGCAACTTTTATCGAAGAAATTAAATTACATGCACCCTAATATAATTTCCTGCGAAAAAGTGGCCACATCTCCCAAGAAAAGAAAATATTGTGGGCAACTCCGTTTGGCTGGGATGGAGCCTTTTCTAATCTTTTGGGGCACGGTGTCGGAAGTTCATCAAGGCCCATAGCTTTTGAACAGGCTGGATAAAAGATGGGATTTCCAAGAATTCAGACGTTGGGTTGCTATTTCCACTTCCTTCGAGTAAGTATCCTTTCGTTTCGTACTTCGTAGTTCTTATACCTCGGTACATACTAGTTGTCGTTCTTCTCCCACAGGCCATGCACAGACAGGCGTAAAAGCATGGGCTGGCCCAGTACATGAGGGATAAGACAGGGGGAGTGAGTCAACTGTTACGTATGCTCGCAGCCATACCCCACCTTGAAGCAAAGTACATTAGGGAGGCATTCGACATGATCGTTAGACGGACAACTGACCTGAAAGACGCGACGCCCGACGAACTGACTAAACTACTAGTATTCCTGAACTACTTCAGAAAAGAATGGATTGACGGCAACAAGTCAGAGGTGTTCTCACTCCGCAATCGTCACTTCCATACGACGAGCAGGCAAGAGTCACTCCACAGAAAACTTAACACCATGCTCAATAACTGTAGCCGTCCCAGGTTTTGGAAATTTTTGAGTAAGTTTTCAAACTTTTCACTGGTTATGCCGGCCCCTTACTTTACTTTGTCCAGATTACTATTGTTTTTTCGTTTCTTTCCACAGCACTTATACGACATATGGAGCACGAGGAATATCAAAACCTTCACACCACACTAGAGACTGGGCACACGACTAGGAAACACAACACCAAGAGCCTAAAGAAGAAGCAATTCAACCACAGGGGACTACTTTTTGATGAAGGCATTAAAGACGCCTACACTGACTTCGAACTAAACGAAAACCTGAGTAGCTTCCTCACACTGGCGGCAAAAAATGTGCGTCAGCGAGACTTTGGCGATGATTTGGAGCTCCCCGAGTAAGTACATATTATTGGCTGAGCGATTAGCGAAGCCTATTTGGCTCAGCGATAGCGAAGTCTGTTCCTCCAGTGATTGGCTGAGCGATAGCGAAGCCTATTACTCCAGTGATGACCAAAAAGTTGTGTGTCTATCCGTCTGTGAGTTTGTCTGTAATCACAATAACTCGAGAACGGTTTGAGCTAGGTACCTGCAATTTTTAGTGTAGCTTTGTATCATAAAAAGCAAGAACTGGATTGATTCTGAGCCCTCTAGCTTAAAAATTGGCACGTCAATAAGATCAAAAACGAAAAACCTAAAATATTATTTTCCAGCAAATTTTTTTTTCATCGTTTTAAGACGTAACTCGTCAAAGTAGAACCCCAAAAATGACCCCAATCATTTCAATGTTGTTTCTACGATATTTGATGGTCTCTGGATGGGCAACTCATCAAAATAAAATCCTGGGGGTAAAATTTGTGCCCTTTGGAGCCGAAGGCCTATCTACGACTCAGCCTTTTGCCCGACTAGAGTGTCAGCGCCGCAGGCCAAGGTAGATGTATGCCAGGCGCGTCGCAGCATAACAGTGTTTCGTGAGATATCGCGAAGCCTGTTACGCGAGACGTGGTCTGGAGTACACCTACCTCGTGGTACAAAACGACTATGAAATTCTCAAGTCGGTGGATCCTTTCTTATCCAATAGGGTATTCCGCTGCAAGCCAACCGGAACCTAAAGAAGAAAAGCACGACTGCTCGATCTGCTTCCCGCTGTGCGCTCATTGGCTGACCGACGTGACAAGGTCATCGTTGACCAATCAGCGTTCAGGAGGAAAGAGATCAGGCAGTCATGCTTTTCTTCTTTAGGTTCCAGTTGGCTTGCAGCGGAATACTCTATTCTCTAACGCCCCTCGCAGTCTCTTGTCTCACCTTTGTTAGGGAAATGAACTGTTTCGCTGAGGCCTGCGACACCTGACCTTTTCATCCCAACCATCCTCCAACCGCTGGCTAAAAACAGGCTTCGTTCTCCAACACCCGGAAGCGCACGGTGGCCCGCCTGTACGCCCTGGCTGCCTCCTCCTCTGCCTGATTTACAGACAGCTTCGTGGCCTCGCCCTCTGAACTGCTCGAGATGAGGAGGGGGGAGCCTTCCCCGTTGTCGCTCTCCATGACCGCTGTCAACATGTACACCGTATTAGGTCGGGTTACGCCCAGCTCGGGCTGGTTCTATATGCTCTTTCTACTTATTACAGCTTTGGTAGTTTGCCTCCTCCACCACCACCACACGGTTGAACTCCACCTCCTCGTCCAGTACTGCAAGGGCCTCCTGGGCATCGCGGACGTCCCGCTCCCACAGAACGTCCTCCGCCTCCGCCATGCTCGCCAGCGAGCGGGCCTCCACTTCCTCCTCATCGCTCGCAGCCCAGGGATGATGGGGGCCGTCCTCCATATCGGCATCTGGAAGACAACAACACCACCATCAGTGGCTTGCCACTGGCTCCGATTTGCTCCCTCCTTACTAACTTGTTAGTCAGGCTTACCATTGAAGAAGAAAACTGAGCTGAGAGGGCGCAGACATTACTGATTCTGAAAGGTCTTTGTGTGCCCTCGGTTTTCGTGCAATAAAAAATAGAGGTCCGTCGGCATTATTTTCTGTAAACGGCGAGTGACGTCGGGCGCACATTTAGGCCTCTGGCCACGCCGCGTGTGTCGCGAGCTCGGATCCTTCATATCCGATACAAAGTAGGACCCATAGGGTAACACTTTCAGCCCGAGTCGTCCGCCCTGGCCTCACCATGCGCCCTGGGCAGCGCCTACAAGATGGCGGGCCTGTTTGGCGCCAAGGTTGGGCCAAACCGAAAATCGCGATGCAATCCGGGTAAACGTTGTCGCACAGGCCCCGGACTTTGCACACGGTCATTTATAGGTAAAATCTACCATTTGGGCCCCGTACCTCGAAAACTTTTTTCGGGTGGGATGGGCTAACGCGGGGGGGGGGAATAGACCCTATTCAGTCTCGGCTCCGGGAGAAGAAAACAGGAATCCCGACCGGAACCAGTACCTTTATCCTGCCATTCCTTCGCGAGAAAACTTGCCAACCCGACATAAAAATTATCACAAACATTGTGGATTGTGCTTCTACCTTCCAAAGCCATTTAAACGTTAAAATAGCGTTATTTTTCGTAACTGGTTCCGGTCGGGATTCCTGTCTTCTTCTCTTTTAGACGTGACCGAATAGGGTCTATTCATTTGGGTTCGTAGCTACGGGCAATTTCGTGCTATTTCTCCTGCCATTTCGGTTATTTCTCGCCTATTTCGGATTAATTCAGGATATCTCGCGGTATTTTGGAGTATGACAGGGGTAAGGGGCAGCTCGGTACTATTTCACCGACTATTTCGCGCTTATATCCGGTCTATTTAGCTCTATTCCGGCTTGGTTTCGGAATATTTCGGGGGAAGGTGTACGAACTATTTCGCAAGTGATTTCCCCCTCGGGTCTATACGCCACATGTGAAAGTAGTAAAAGTTAGGGGAGAGGAGAGTGTTTACAATTACAAGATTTTTCCGACGTTCTCTAGGTGAAGGCCTATCTGAAGGAAGAATGCCCGATTCTAAATGTTACCGCTGAGGACATAACTGAGCTTATTGCGTTCCTTGAACCTTTCGACTTGAGTGGTAGCCGAGAGAAGTCATCGAGCATGACATCAGGTCGAATTCCTGCGTTACTGACACACTAAAATCGGGGACGACGACTCGACTATCACAGCTGCCCTTAAGAGCATGGCAAAGGCCAAGTGTGAGATTCTCGCAGCCATTACCGTCATTGAGAATTGCAAGGAGTTAGTGGGATACCTAAACAGGTCTGGCCTTAAAGCTTGGCTGGAGTATACCACAAAACAAGAGGTACACACGAGGTGGAATTCCCAATTAACAATGGTCGAATCAGTTCAGCTTGGGTGGAACCAGGTAAGTGCACTGACAAATAAAGTGTGCAACGGGCATGCACATGCAAGTGCTTAACAATCCGGATGCAAACTTACGGCAGTGTTGGCTACGCTTTGGACACTTTAACGTGTTCAAATTTAATGTTGAACACTACAATGTGCATGCGAGTTGCACCTTTTTTTTCAGTGTGTAGTATGTTTGGAGCCATGCCACACGAGTACGATCTTTTTTTCCGGCAACATCGTTGTTACATCGCGTTTCCCTCCACGATTCGAAAGTGGGCCTGAATCGACGGCTTTGACATCGAAACGACGATTCATGCCCTTGTGAACGACGTGAAAACTGATGCAAAAATGGTATCGCCGGAAAAATTTGAATTATGTTGACCCCTCGAACGGCTTTTTTCCCCACAATACTTCGGTTCCTTCACGCCCATTTCAGTTATTTGGAAATATTTTGTGACTATTTATTTTAGTCGTAAGAAGTACCTCAGGGCTCCGTAATTTATTTCCTAACTGCCTTTAACGGTCTAAAGTTATAACTTGTAACTTTTAAGTTGACATGTGTTTTGTTACGTTGAGTAACTAAAATTCGGTCGAGTATTAAGTTACGGAGCCCTCAACTATCTCGCGAGTCATTTCCCCTCTTGTTTGATTGGAATATGTTTATATCCCCGTTTTATTTTTAGATCAGGAAGATTCTGACAAAGGGCCCACTGCTGACGAGGGTATGAAACTCTACAATAGCATCGACAAGTGTGTTGTAGACGACCTTGTGGAGTTCCTTATACCTTTCGACGTTCATACCATGGAACTAGAAGGGCACAAGTATCCCACACTCCCCAAATGTGTTGCTTCTAAGTATGCATTGAAACTACATTGTGCTCCCTGTGAGGGGGGGCAGTGCATTAATAGCTGCTCTGAGGGGAAAAGCTCGCACTCTTTTGGAAGAGAAGATTCAAGTCGAGGAAATCCATAAGCTTGCTCATTTTTTGTGGCCATCAATGAATGACCTCGACCTTCTCCCAGAAGGAGATCGAGAACAGGTAACACTGATAAATTAAGTGTTCAACTTGCAGTTGCACACTAAGTTTATTAGTGAGCTCTTCAGATATTTCGGCCATTGATGCAAATATTTCACGATCATAATTTCAACTCATATTTTACATTCTTGCCCTGGCAAAACAAATATTCAAATAAACGCTACATGGCTATCAACTGAATTGCACACTCCGTTGGGTGCATACAATTAACATTACTTCTCTTAGCCCAGAGAGAAATGCAATATCGAATCAAATCATCAGCTCGCTCGTTACAGGGCTCTGACACTTGCGTTTCCACTGTAGAAGGTATTTAGCGTAAAGTTGAACACCTTCCTGTTTAAATTTGCTCTTAATTTCAAATTATAATTGTTAACACTATGGGGGCGGCAACGGCCCAGAACGCGCGGGCCCCATGCGGTAGACAGCGGCGGAGCGGCGCACCGGGTCGCGCCGGCCACGCGCGGATGGCCGCTCGGCCGGCCGGGGCTCTTCTTCCTTCACTATGTTCGCTACAACTGATCCACATTTGGTACAAACTGTGATTTCTTGTGGCCCGAACCCCGACAATTTTAGTTTTTTGGAATGGCCTAACCGATGCGTGCGTGCGTGCTGACGGGCGCGCCCAGGTGTTACGATGGCCATTTGACTAAACATCCTCTATTGTTTTAGGATCACAAACCCATTCGTACGCAAGTACTTCAGCAAGGAAAGCCTCCAAAATCACGTCCAATAAGTGAGAGGAAAAAGACTCCCTCGCTCGCCCCGCTTCGTCCAGGAGGCAGAGGCCATCCTCACCGACCTGGATAACGCGTACATGGGTATGTTGACGCCATGCCGCCAGGGACCACGAAGTCAAATAATACCTGTAATTGATCTCAACTTTTCTATCTTGTAGCGAGGACTCTCGATGACTCACAAGAGTTTTTCCAGGGGATGGTAGGCGCCCCTGGAGAAGAGTCTCTTGTTTCCGCCAGCAAGAGGTTAATTGGACTGATTCAAAAGGACGACGTTGTATAAGGCGATGATACATACAAAATCAGGCAATACATAAACAAGTCGAGGCACGTCTTCATAGTGTCGTTATACACGAATGGCCAAGTAAGTGGGCGGAGTAGAGATCGCGGTTGACGCAGAATTTACAATTACTTTTAGTGAAAGAATGTAATTTTAATTTGTCCTCTTTTTCTTTTCCAGATGTATCCAGTTGCGTACGCCGCGATGACTAAGGGCACCGCCACGGCGTACGCTGCTGTCCTTGAAAAACTGAAGGCAGGGATAGAAACGGTAATGAATAAAATTATATTATTGCCGTTTTGGCTCCTGTTCAAAAGCTATGCGACTTAATTAACTTTCGACACCGTGCATAGGGAGAGTAGAAAAGAATTCATCTGATCCCATCAGGGTTGTTCGCAATATGTGCGTAACATTGGAGTTGTGGCAACTTTTATCTAAGAAATTAAATTACATGCACCCTAATATAATTTCCTGCGAAAAAGTGGCCACATCTCCCCAGAAAAGAAAATATTGGGGGCAACTCCGTTTGTCTGGGATGGAGCCTTTTCTAATCTTTTGGGGCATGGTGTCGAAAGTTCATCTAGGCCCATGGCTTTTAAACAGGCTGGATAGAAGATGGGATTTCCAAGAATTCAGACGTGGGGCTGCTATTTCCACTTCCTTCGATTAAGTATCCTTTCGTTTCGTACTTTGTAGTTGTAATACCTCGGTACATAATAATTGTCGTTCTTTTCCCACAGGCCATGCACAGACGGGCGAAAAAGCATGGGCTGGCCCAGCACATGAGGGATAAGACAGGGGGAGTGAGTCAACTGTTACGTATGCTCGTAGCCATACCCCACCTTGAAGCAAAGTACATTAGGGAAGCATTCGACATGATCGTTAAGACGGACAACTGACCTGAAAGATGCGACGCCCGACGAACTGACTAAACTACTAGTATTCCTGAACTACTTCAGAAAAGAATGGATTGACGGCAAAAAGACAGAGGTGTTCTCACTCCGCAATCGTCACTTCCATACGACGAGCGGGCAAGAATCACTCCACAGAAAACTCAACACCATGCTCAACAACTATAGCCGTCCCAGGTTTTGGAAATTTTTAAGTAGGTTTTTAAACTTTCCACTGGTTATGCCGCCCCCTTACTTTACTTTGACCAGATTACTATTTTTTCTTCGTTTCTTTCCACAGCACTTATACGACGTATTGAGCACGAGGAATATCACAACCTTCACACCACACAAGAGACTGGACACAAGACTAGGAAACACAACATCAAGAGACTAAAGAAGAAGCAAATCAACCACAGGAGACTACTTTTTGACGAAGACATTAAAGACGCCTACACTGACTTCGAACTAAACGAAAACCTAAATAGCTTCCTCACACTGGCGGCAAAATATGTGCGTCAGCAAGACTTTGGCGATGATTTGGAGCTTCCCGAGTAAGTACATATTATTGGCTGAGCGATAGCGAAGTCTGTTCCTCCAGTGATTGGCTGAGTGATAGCGAAGCCTATTACTCCAGTGATAATAAAAAGTTTTGTGTCTGTCAGTGAGTTTGTCTGTAATCACAATAACTCGAGAACGGTTTGAGCTAATTACCTGAAATTTTTAGTGCAGCTTTGTATCATACAAAGCAAGAACTGTATTGATTTTGAGTCCTCTAGCTTAAAAATTGGCACGTCAATAGGAAGCAAAGGCGCTATGTGACAAGGCTGGAATCAGGTACCTAGGTAGATGTACGCCAGACCACGTCTCGCGTAACAGGCTTCGCGATATCTCACGAAACACTTTTACGCTGCGACGCGCCTGGCATACATCTACCTACGCCTGCGGCGCTGACACCCGAGGCGGGCGAAAGGCAGAGTCGTAGATAGGCCTTTGGTTCCAAAAGACACAAAATTTACCCCCAGGATTTTATTTTGACGAGTTGCCCCACCAGAGACTGTCAAATATCTGAGAAACAACGTTAAAATGGTTTGGGGTCATTTTCGTGTGGATATCGCTCTCTGGCGACTAAACGGTTAGAGATAGAGCCATAAGGACAAAATTTTGGCCTTAAGGTTTCTACTTGGACGAGTTACGTCTTAGTAAAATAAAAAAATTAAAAGTAATGTTTGGGTTTTTTTTTTTATTACTTTGACAGGTCAATTTTTAAGCTAGAGGGCTCAAAATTAATACAGTTCTTGCTTTTTATTTCCCCTCTTGTTTGATTGGAATATGTTTATACCCCCGTTTTATTTTTAGATCAAGAAGATTCTGACAGACAAAGGGCCCACTGCTGACGAGGGTATGAAACTCTACAATAGCATCGACAAGTGTGTTGTAGACGACCTTGTGGAGTTCCTTATACCTTTCGA
>NW_026267410.1:64839-75189 GCF_000697945.3 Frankliniella occidentalis | reverse complement strand
TGATCATCACTGGAGTAATAGGCTTCGCTATCGCTGAGCCAATGTCCAAGTATGTGGTCAAGACGAGGTTAGGCGGATGCAGGACCTTATGCCTGACCACCGCCTTTGCGTCTTCACCGACGAACACGGCAAAGAGTGCGTGTTCAAGGGGCCGTATAGCAGAGGCAGGAAAAATGTGTATCTCCTCCTTCACAAGGAACTCTTCTCTGCCATATTGTATCCTTGCCAAGCATTAAAAAAAAAATCAGTGCGAAAAGTGTGTTGCTTCCTCTACAAGAGTGATCACCTCTGTGAGGGGTCATGTTGGCGGCGCACAATGCATGACAGCCCTAATGTGGCCCTGGGTCGATGCCCTGACTGTCGCCACCAATTTTCTGGCGATGAGTGCCTTCAGCACCACAAAACAGTCAAAATGCAGAACTCAGACTTTAATAAGTGTGAAGTCTTCTGTTTCTGTCCGACTTCATGAAATCAAACGCTGTGGCAGATTTCGATGAGTGAAGCACGTAGGCTTTGTGGTGGCCCGCATACTGGCCCCGTCGGCAGGCCGCCCCGGCAACGTCGCCAACCTTACGGTGCAAGACTTCAAGAACGTCAATTTCCACACAGAGAAAGGTATGGTGTGTTCAATCCCACTCACAAGGTGGCTGGGAAAACCTTCCTTTTCGTGTACATTACAGTAAAGGACTTCACAAATCTGGTCGTGCCCCTGGTTACCGTGGCCCAAAAGCTGTGCAATCCTCACGTGTTTGTGATGGCGTCTGCGCAGCCCATGCGAAAGGCTGAGACAATTTTTGCAATCGTGAACCGAGGTATCAAAAGCCCGAAGCAGTGCATATGCTCATGCAGCTGCCAATTATAGGTTTAATTTCCGCCGTGAGCCTATTGAGTACTGTGTCTTAGACGTGACTATTCTTCGCCAGGCGTGCCAAGCTTTCAGAAAGCTATTTCAGGAAGTTGCCGGGTTTGATCCGATGCTGCACTGCATCACTTTGAGCAGTGCGTGCATGGTGGCCTTCCGCCGCAACTTCTTGACTCCCAAGCAAATTGGTCTTGTTCCTCCCGGAGGATACCATGGCAGGGGAAAACAAAGCCATATTGCACTGCAATGGCTTTATTCTGAAGCCCATAAGCTTGGAAGGGTCATCAGGACCATTTATACAGAGAGGTTGCTGTTATGGGTCGCCTTGTCGACGGCTGTGTGGAAGTTCCACTCCCGGATGGCACTGCAGAGCGTCGTATCTACCAGTTTCATGGGTGCTACTGGCACGAGTGTCCTGATCACTTTCCTGCCACACCAGACTCGGGGGAAAGCAAGTACGAACGTACAGTGAGACTCAGGGCAATGTTTCACCGCAATGGCCACACAGTCATTGAGAAGTGGGAGTGCGAGTTTAAGCGTGAGCTTGACTCGGATCCTGAGGTCAAGGCATTCTTAGATGCCCACCCCACTTCCCGCATACACTGTTAAAAATTTCTTGGGAATTCCCGAAGATTCACTTTCTACCACTATAAGAAATTCCCAGAGGACTCCGTTCTTAGTTTTGTTTACTAAAACAGATTTTAAAAGGTGAAAGTTTTCATTCGTCTACATGTTACGAAGCTAAACTCGACACGTGAAATCTACAAAGTTCTTTGGGAAATCCCAAAGGACTTTGGCAATACTTTTCACGACTGTTCCTCCGTGAAATCCCAGGATTTTTTTAACAGTGTACCACCTCTCAATCTTCGGGACGGTCTGGCAGGTGGTCGGACCAGTGCCCTGAAGTGGTGCTGCAAGGCAGATCCTAAAAAGGGGGAAAATATCAAGCTGGTGGACGTCATAAGCGAGTGCCCCAACGCCAATCTTCGGGCAGTATACCCGATTGGGCACCCTGTCATCCACCTGGAGGATGATCCCCAGATGCCTGATTCTAGCTTGTGGAATGGGATGATCATGTGCACCGTCTTGCCCCCTCGTAATCTTTACCTGCCAGTACTCCCGTACAAGTGCAACGGCAAGTTGCTTTTCCCTCTTGCGCAGAGACAGAGAGTACGGAGATATGCTAACATACACCTGATGAGCGAAAACTCACAAGTTCATGGTGCGCTCCAGAGCTGATTCCGGCGCTCTTTAAAAAAAGTGAACCAGCTGGTTGATATCCATGAGGTATACCAATATCCTGGAACCTCCCAGTACAACCCGGAAACCAGGCAGGACGGGCTCCTCTCAGTGTATGTGAGCTGCTTCATGGCCCTTTAAATTCAGGCCAGTGGTTGGCGACCAGAGTGCACCACTGATTTGTTGAAGGCTAAGTTTGTGGGTTTGTGGAGGACGCCCTCAAAAGTGACGGCGTGGTCCTCGATCCCACAAAGATGGCAAAAAAATCCGGCTCTGCGCACCCTTGCCAAATTAATGTGCAATTCGTTTTGGGGAAAGTTCGGAGAGAAGACCCTCCGCCCCAAGACCGAACCTGTAAGGACGCACGAAAAGTTGTTGAAGCTCATAATTGACCCTCGTAAAATTGTCACGGGGATTCTCCCCTAGACTGAAGGCTGTATCAGGTGACATGGAAGCCAGTAGAGGACAGTGAGGAGTCCTTGCCTACCTCCTCACTGATGCATGCAGCCCTCACAACTTGCCATGGGCGGCTGCAGCTATATTAGTATCTGGACGTGGTGAAGGAGAGGGCCCTTTACCACGACACTGACTCGGTGCCGTACTACATCAGTCGCCCTGGTGAGCGCGAGCTTACCCTCGGTCCACATCTCGGTGGTTTGACTGATCAGATTGAAGAGGATTTCGGTCCTGGGTCGTTCATCACGGAGTTTGTGGCCGGGGGCCCCAAGAACTATGCCTATAAGGTGGCGGTGGGGGGAGACCTCGAAAACCTTAAGGTTTGAATCAAGGTTCGAGGCATCTCCATTAATATCTCATGTGACAAGCTGGTCACATTTTAGCATCTGAAAGCAATGGTGATTGGAAGCCGTGATAAAACCACGGTACCCAACCTTGCCCCGTAGAACAGAAAGATGATGGTGGGGTAGCATAACCTGATACCAATACTCTCTCATCTACGGTTTAGTGGACGTTATATGATTTTTTTTGTTTGCAGGACCCACGGTACTAGGTATATATCAATTTGAAAAATGTTACTTTGACTAGGAACGATATTGCACGTTGTGGCTTTCTGCTTTGTTGTGAGACCGCACTACGCTACGCCACCATTTTCTTTCCTTCTTACGAGGCAAGGTGCTCATTGGTGTGGGTGAGTGGGGTCGCCAGAGGCGGAACTATAGCGAGCGGCTTCCCCCAATCCTCTACTGCGCGCTCGCTCACACTGCTAGCGGCTTAGGGGAAGGTGGCGGGGAGGAGAGGTGGGCTGCTTCTCGCTCGGAGTGGGGGAACCAGGCCTGGCGGGGAGGGAGCGCCGGCGGAACTGTAGCGAGTCCTCATTGTACTCCAATGATGATCAAAAAGTTTCGCGTCTGTCTGTCTCCCATCACGATAACCCGAGAACGAACAGGGTATTCCGCTGCAAGCCAACCGGAACATGAAGAAAAAAAGCATGACTGCTCGATCTGTTTCCTCTTGAACGCTGCCGGTCAACGATGACCTTGTCACGTCAGTCAGCCAATGAGTGCGCAGAGGGAAGCAGATCGAGCAGTCATGCCTTTCTTCAAGTTCCGGTTCGCTTGCAGAGCAATAGGGTACTCCGCTAGAGCGCGTGGTGGAACTAAGTAGAACAAAAACGGAAGGCGGAAAGGCGCCTGCTGGGCGGATGGGGTGACCGCGCTAGCCCGCTGCTCGGGCCGTTCGGCTCTCGATCGGCAGCGCCGGCGAGCCGAGGCCCGAGCGGCTGGGTGGGGAGCCTCCCTATTTACGCCTCTTTTCTTTACCCGACTCGGTTGTGAGCGCCGCAGGCCTAAGTTACGCGAGAGGTGGTCTGGCGTACATCTCCTTGGAGTTATTGGCTGAGATTATTCCGCTGGAAGAAAATCGGAACCGAAAGAAGAAAAGCATGACTGCCCGATCTGTTTCCTCCTGAACTTTGATTTGTCAACGAAGACGTCAGTGTGGTGGTCAGCCAATGAGCGCGTAGAGGGAAACGGATCGAGCAGTTATGCTTTTCTTCTTCAGGTTCCGGTTGACTTCCAGTGGAATACCCTATTAGCGAAGCATATAACTCCAATGATATTAAAAAAGTTTTGCGTCTGTCTGACTGTCTGTCAGTCGTTTTGTGTCATTGGCTGAGCGATAGCGAAGCCTATTACTCCAGTGATGATCAAAAAGTTTTGCGTCTGTCTGTCTGTCTGTGTGTCTGTGTGTCTGTCTGTCTGTCATCACGATAACTCGAGAACGAATTGAGCTAGCGACCTGGGATTTTCAGGGTCGTTTTGTGTCAGAAAAAGACAGATCAAGTTCGAAGGAGAGCATTCTAGCTCAAAAATTGGATTTTTAAAAAATCAAAAACCACAGGTCCTACAAATAATGTTTTTTAAAAATATTTTTTTACAGTCTCCTAAGGGGTAACTCATCAAAGTAGAACCCTTGAGGCGAAAATTTTCTCCGTTTTGCTCTAGCTCAAACCGTTGAGGCGCTAGAGGGTGTTTTTGACGAAAATAAGCGAAAAAGTGTACAACCATGCATTCTTAGTCAAAGTGACGGGCCGTTAACGGGCCGGAGGCCCGTATCTTTGAGTGCATTTTTGCACTACCCGACTCGGGTGTCAGCGCCGCAGGCCTAGGTAGATGTATGCCAGGCGCGTCGCAGCGTAACAGTGTTTCGTGAGATATCGCGAAGCCTGTTACGCGAGACGTGGTCTGGCGTACATCTACCTAGTAATAAGACAGATCGGGTTCGAAACAGCGCATTCTAGCTCAAAAAATGCATTTTTAGAAGTCAAAAACAACAGGTCCGAAAAATGACGTTTATTGAACTTTTCTTTTTTACACTTTCCCAAGGGGTAACTCTTCGAAGTAGAGCCCTCTGGGCGAACATTTCGTTCTTTTGGCTCTCTCTAACCGTTTAGTCGCCTGAGGGCGATTTCCACACGAAAATGACCCCAAATCATTTTAATGTTGTTTCTTGGATATTTGATGGTCTTTGTTGTGGCAAATAAAATCCTGGGGGTAAAATGTGTCCTCTGGAAGCGAAGGCCTTTCTACGACTCTAGCGCGTCGCAGCGTAACAGTGTTTTGTGAGATATCGCGAAGCGTGTCACGCGAGACCTAGCCCGGCGTACATCTACCTTGCCATTGATTGGGGCATTGTTAGGGTAAAGGTTCCAGCTGCAGTGTCGGATGGCGTAGCGAATATTAAGCGCGCCCTAAAAGATGAATTCCCTGGCAGGCACATCATTTGCATTGGGCACATGTTGGACAATGTCGGCCAGCGGGTCATGATGCCCAATGAGGAAGTTGCCCGATAAAAGGAACAAGAAGAAGGTAGCGCTGAGGAGGTGGCGTGGCGTAGCGCCGTCCCTGAACAAAGCAGAACATCGGCGACCATACTGTGTTTTGCCGGAAGTGGATGTGTGATCATAAATCATAAATCAAGTTTTGTATAATTTGTATAGAGGAATTGGGTCCATACTAGACCGGCGAAACAATCTTGTGTCAAAAAGTGCTTCTGTAAAGTAAGTTTACACGGTCTTCTAAACGGTCCCGGTGTAGTTGTTTAGGTTAGTGTACGGACATATTGCATTGGTACTATTTTAACTCAATGATAATGACTCAACTGCCGTAATAAACTTGAGAATAGGTGGTACAAAGGTGCTATATGCATGGACTCGTTCTAAACTGTTTGAAATCTAACGACACGCATCCTAACCTCTGCTAGACTGTCGCTCATCTTCTGCTTTGAGTAGGGACGGCGCTACGCCACGCCACCTCCTCAGTGCTACGTTCTTCCCTTTCCTCTTATCGGGCAACTTTCTCATAAACCTTCTATTTTCCCATCAGAGAGGGAAATGGACGGCGGGGCTCAAGCTCAAACTGACACTGACCTACCCGACAGGGAATCTGATATAGAGGAAGACGATGACGATTTCCAAGACGCGATCGATAACTCATTTCTCCGTGCACTAATCATAAAAGTAAAAAAAAAAAGTGGAATTCTTTCACCAGAGTAAGGTGGCGACCTCTGAACTAGAAAAGCTGAAAGTGAAAGACAATGATTTACCAGAGAGCAAGGCCCTGTAACTAGTTAACTCATAAATCAAGTTTTGTATAATATGTATAGAGGAATTGGGCCCATACTAGACCGGCGAAACAATCTTGTGTCAAAAACTGCTTCTGTAAAGTTTTGCTTCGGAAAAGTAAGTTTACACGATCTTGTAAACGGTCCCGGTGTCGTTGTTTAGGTTAGTGTACGGACATATTGCAGTGGTACTATTTTAACTCAATGATAATGACTCAACTGCCGTAATAAGGCAAGGCCCTGTAACTAGTTCAAGAGGTCAAAACTAGATGGAATTCCTGTTTTGTCATGCTAGACAGATTTCCCACCCTTTAGATATGGTAGGTAGAGTTATACTGAAGATTCAAGGGATAAAAATGTCCCTCCCGCGAAAGTCGGCTCAGAGCGAAAGTGGCAAACATTTTCCGAAAAAGTGTCCCGCCATCTTTTGATATATTTTGTTCCCCAAGTCCTAAAACGCATTTCTGGATGGTATGTTTTTGGTCTAATTTTTGGTCGTACTTCAGGTGCCGCGCTCGGAGCCGTTGTTAGAGGGCTGCAGCGTCGTAACCTTGGTGGTACAAAATCGGGCGACCTCGCTGGATGGTAGGTAGGTCATCTGGGACACCTCGGGAAAATATCAGATTTTGTACCACCAGGGATGAAAAAAAAGTCCCACCCTCCAATCCAAAGTCGGCTCAGAGCCTAAGTGGCAAAGGCTTTCCGCGCACTGAGCCGTTTTCAGAGGGCTGCAGCGTCGTTACCTTAGTAGTACAAAATCCTGTGACCACGCTGGATGGTAGGTAGGCGTAGGTAGGTCGTCTGAGAACACCTCGGGAAAATGTCAGATTTTGTACCATCAGGGATAAAAAAGGCCCGCCCTCCAAGGTCGGCTCAGTGCGTAAGTGGCAAAGACTTTCCGCGCTGTGAGCAGTTTTCAGAGGGCTGCAGGGTCGTCTGGGAACACCTCGAAAAATATCAAATTTCGTACCACCAGGGATAAAAATGTCCCGCTTTCCAAAGTCAGCTCAGAGCGGAAGTTGCAAAGACTTACCGAAAAAGTGTCCCGCCATCTTTTGATATGTTATTCCCCAGGTCCTAAAACGCATTTCTGAACATTCTTCTTTCACAGTTTCCTAGGGGGGAACTAACTAAAGTAGATCCCCTATAGACGAAAATTTTGTCCGTTTTGCTATAGCTCAAACCGTTGAGGCGCTAGAGGGTATTTTTGACGAAAATAAGCGATCAAATGTATGTACAACCCTGCATGCTCAGTCGAAGTGATTGGTTGAGCGATTAGCGAAGCCTATTATTCCAGTGATGATCAAAAAAGCTTCTGTCTGTGTGTGTGTGTGTTTTAGTCTGTAATCACGATAACTCGAGAACGGTTTGAGCTAGGTACCTGACATTTTGAGTGTAGCTTTGTATCATACAAAGCAAGAACTGTATTGATTTTGAGCCCTCTAGCTCAAAAATTGGACGAGAACGCACTATTTGAAATGCATTTGGAAAATATTGCTAATTTTTAATAGACCATTCCACCGACTGTGGAAAAAGAAAGAAAAGAATCAAAAACCACCGGAAACAATGTTGATAAACAGATCAAATCGTTCACTTTTTCTAGTTTTCTTGGCCAAGATAATTATTCTGGACTTGTTGGTGTGCCATAGAGGTGTACACAAATGATCTACGTAGTGGTTTTATGGTAGATTTCTTGGATCTTAGATGGACGGAAATTTCGTACGTTTGGCTCCATCTCTAACCGTTTAGTCGCCAGAGGGTGATTTTAACACGAAAATGACCCAAAACCGTTTTAATGTTGTTTCTCAGATATTTAGTGGTCTCTGGTGGGTCAACTCGTCAAAATAAAATCCTGGGGGTAAAATTTGTGCCCTTGGTGCTGAAGGCCTATCTACAACTCTGCCACTCGGGTGTCAGCGCCGCAGGCCTAGGTAGATGAATGCCAGGCGCGTCGCAGAGTAACGGTGTTTCGTGAGATATCGCGAAGCCTGTTACGCGAGACGTGGTCTGGCTACCAAATAGGGCGTAGGCCCGTTTCTGTGTGTACGTTTTGCCACTACCCGACTCGGGCCGCAGGCCGTATGCCAGGCGCGTCGCAGCGTAACAGTGTTTCGTGAGATATCGCGAAGACTGTTATGTGAGACGTGGTCTGGCGTCCATCTACCGTGTAGTGAGAACAGAATACGAACCTCCTTTTTAGCTGAGCGATTCGCGAAGCCCATTACTCCACTGACCAGAAAAGTTTCATTCTGTTTGTTTGGCTGTCCGTCTGTCCGCACGATAACTCGAGAAAGAATAGACTACCTGTCCCGTTCTTGCCAGGGCGAGAGAAGAACAAAAACTCCGGAAATGGTATGAGAAGTTCGACGCCCGAAAGAGGTGCGTATGCCGATTTTGATCAATTTACGCATTGAGAACCTATGAGTGGTGTTTAAAATGCATTTCGAGTAATTGGCTGGGCGATTAGCGAAGCACATTACTCCACTGACCGGAAAAGTTTGTTTGTTTTTCTGTCTGTCTGTCCGCACGATAACTCGTGAATGAATAGGGTATTGGTCTAGAGTGCTGAGCGGAAGTAGAAGAACAAAAACGGAAGGTGGAAAGGCACCCGCACTCCTCTCCGCCTGCTGTCCCCACTACTTTGCACCGGACGCACCCCCACTCCGCCCAGTAGAGGAGGGGGCGAGAGCCTTTCCAACTCCAACTTCCGTTTTTGTTCTTCTTCTTCCGCTCAGCGCTGTAGACCAATACTCTATTGAGATCGCGATCTGGGAATTTCTGGGTCGTTTAGTATTTTAAAAAGACAGATCGAGTTCGAAGATGAGCCTTCTAGCTCAAAAATTGACTTTAAAAAAAATCAAAAACCAAAAGTTGCAAATATTTATTATTGCAAATATTTTTTGTGGTGGGCGTAAATTTCGTTCGTGTTGCTCTATCTTGTACCGATTTGGCGCTATGGGTCATTTCTTGTCGAAAACAACGTGAAAAGGACAAATTCGTCTATTAAATCGTTAAAAAGGCTTAATGTCACAGAATTGTAAAGGGAGTAACACTTCAACCACACATTACGGGTCGAACCACACCCTCTTTTGGGCTGAAGGGTCCCTAGATCATCTAGTATCACTAAAAAGTTGATTTTTACATAACATTCTGTCCAAATGAGTGATTTTAGCGGTTAGAAGAACAAGAAGAAGTTCCAAGATGGCCGCCACGGACCACAACAAACATTCAACTGTTTTCCCGAGCAGCCGCTCGCGCTCGGGAGCCCCAATAACCTACCAAATGTTATATCGCGCCTGTTGGAGTCAAACTTGGTTTTGTTAGAATCAGAAAATCGTGAAGAACACGATGGAAACGATATCGGACCTTCAAGAATGCTATTTAGTGTTAATCTATGAAAATAATAGTTCATGTTCACAATTTTAACAAACTAACACCATATCTTGTTAACGAACCTGAAAAATTCGTCACGTATCTTCAAATGCTATTTTATGTGTTCCCCTCTTTCTTCCGATCAAAATGATACCAAATTTGACTCAAATAGGCGCAATATAACGTTGCGCGCGGGCGTCTGCTAGCAGCCGCTTCGGGAAAACAGTTGAATGTTTGTTGTGGTCCGCGGCGGCCATCTTGGAACTTCTTCTTGTTCTTCTAACCGCTAAAATCACTCATTCGAACTTTTAATGAAAACCTTTATCGAACAGAAGACGTTTCATGTCCGTCATTTTTGAGTAATATGTCCCCGACACATGTTGTCAGTACGTCAAATTTTTGTGCCGGAACGCCCTGTTCGCGTATAATATCCCATTAGCTGTTCTCGGGTGTCAGCGCCGCAGGCCTAGCTATATGTGCGCCAGCGGCAGGCGCGTCGCAGGGTAACAGTGTTTCGTGAGATATAGCGAAGCCTGTTACGCGAGACGTGGTCTGGCGTACATATAGCTAGTTTTATGCTACGACAATGCTATAAGAGCGATAACAGAAGTCAAAATCGGCATTCGCGTCTCTTCCAGGCGACGAACTTCTCATACAACTCCCGGAGCTTTCGTTCTTCTCTCGCCCTGGCAGGCACGGGACAGGTAGTCTATTGAGATAGCGACCTGGGAATAGGCTATTCCGCTCGACGCGGTAAGAAGAACACAAGAATCACAAAAGCCGAGGGAGGGGGGAGC